>NW_021875990.1:0-753 GCF_006229205.1 Suricata suricatta | reverse complement strand
CCTGGGAGGTTCAGTTGGTTAAGCATTGGACTTCAGCTCAGGTCACGATCTTAGGGCTTGTGGATTAGAGCCCTACAGTGGGCTCTGTGCTGAAAGCTCAGAGCCTGCTCCGGATTCTGGGTCTCCCTCTCTGCCCCTCCCCCGCTCTCACACGCTCACTCTCGCTCTCTTGCTCTCTCTCTCTCAAAAATAAAGAAATATTTTTTTAAAAAGATTTATAACAAGACCTTCAATGATGTTTCATTTCTAGTGATAATGACAATGTCATTTAGAATGAAAATAAAAATTCTCTTTTAAAATTTATAAAATCCCAGGTACCTGGATGGCTCAGTCGGTTGAGCTCAAGTTGCTTCAGCTCAAGTCATGATCTCGAGTTTAGTGGGTTCAAGCCCTGCGACAGGCTCTGTGCTGACAGCTCAGAGCCTGGAGCCTGCTTCAGATCCTGTCTCCCTCTCTATGTGACCCTCTCTTGCTCACACAGGCCTGGAACCTGCTTCAGATTCTGTGCCTCCCTCTCTCTCTGCCCCTCCCTTGTTCGCACTCTCTCTCTCTCTCTCTCTCTCAAAAATAAATAATAAAACATTAAAAATAATAATAATAATAAAATTTATAAAATCAAAAGATATATAATTTTCTTAACCAACCAAACTCATTGTACTTCATCTGTATTTTTTCTTCACTGAGCATCAAGGCAAAAAAAAGTCTGCCTTCATTTCTTCATTTACTGAGTTTCTTTTCTTCAATCTTTAGTAT
>NW_021875989.1:0-753 GCF_006229205.1 Suricata suricatta | reverse complement strand
GACCTTGAGTTATAATAATGCCTGTTGTTTTAAGCCACTGAGTTGTAGCATGGTTGTTCTATGGCAATAGAATGAAGTCAAATAAACAAACTGGTCATGATTAAAATGCTCAAAAGACACAGGTTCGAAATTCATGCATATTCTATCAGTTATAATGGGCACTGAATTTGTTTTCTAATGGATCCCTAACATCTTCACATATGGTCATATGAAAGATCTTTCTTTTATTACTTAAAGTCACTGTCTATCAGAACTTCTCACTTATGATGCTACATAAAAATCATCTTCTTTAGATTTCTGGAAATTTACAAAACATAGAGAAATAACATAGAAAGATACACAAATAACAAAGAAATGACACAGAAAGTAGACAAACAAAAGAAAATCCCTCCATACTGCCACTGCTCATATTTAACAAGTATGAACATTTGGCATATTTACTTCGAGTGTTTGTTATAAATTTATACTTGATTGCCTTTTAAAATATTAGAATTATAGTTATAGGTAAAGTATTGCTCAAACTTAATCCCCATTCTCATCTGCTTGCTGGGCTGGTGCATATTCTAATCTTCTAATCTTTTTTCTCACTCCTTTGTCTACATTTATGTGCTAACACATATAAACTACACATAAAACACTAAAAGTTTTTATTTTTATTTTTTTAACTTTTTTTAATGCTTTTTATTTATTTTTGAGAGACAGAGACTACTGAATACATGGATTGATTTTCTAATGTTATGCTAATCTTGCAAT
>NW_021875988.1:0-753 GCF_006229205.1 Suricata suricatta | reverse complement strand
CTCTTTGATCTGGGTGGTTTTTTCCTTTTATTTTTTTATTATTTAAAAAATTTTTCTTTTTAATGATTTTTATTTATTTTTGAGAGACAGAGAGAGACAGCACAGCAGGGGAGGGGCAGAGAGAGAGGGAGACACAATCCAAAGCAGGCTCCAGGCTCTGAGCTGTCAGCGTAGAGCTGGATGTGGGGTTTTAACCCACAAACTGTGAGATCATGACCTGAGCTGAAGCTAGATGCTTAACCGACTGAGCCCCCCAGGCGCCCCAATCTGGGTGATTTTTTTCAGAAGTGTTGTTGAGCCTCCCAAGTATTTTTTGATTTTCCAAATATCTTATTGATTTCTATTTTAATTCCATTGTGGTCTCTAGAGCAGACATTGTAGGACTTTTGTTCTTTTATGTTTGTGTTTAATGGCCCAGACGTGGCCTGTCTTGGTGAGTGCCCCGCGTGAGCTTGCGAAGACAGTGCATTCTGCTGCTGGACGAAGTGGTCTGTAGGTGTGCGCTACAGCCGACAGGTGAATGATGCTGTGGAGTTCAGCTGTGTCCGCACTGCTTTTCTGCCTGGTCGGTCTGCCCTTCGCTGGTAGAGGGGTGTGACGTCTCCAGCTATGGCAGTGGATTCATCTGTTTCTCCTTGCAGTACGACTTGTTTTCACCTCACCCGGTTTAACGCTCTGTTGTTAGGTACACACATGGTGAGGACTGTTTGTTATGTCTTCTTGAGGAATTGACCCCTTTATCGTTAGGTTACG
>NW_021875987.1:0-753 GCF_006229205.1 Suricata suricatta | reverse complement strand
GAGGCTCTGGGTCTGAGCTGGACGTGAGTCAGCGCCCCCGGTCTCAGGGGTTCTGCGTGAGGACCGCATCTGTGCCCACTCTCAGACTCCCAGAGGGGCCGTCAGTATTCACAAAAAGCCTGGGGCGCCTGGGGGCTCAGTCAGTTGAGCGTCCGACTTCAGCTCAGGCCCCGATCTCACGGTTCATGAGTTCAAGCCCCGCCTCGGGCTCTGGGCTGACAGCTCGGCGCCTGGAGCTACTTCGGACCCTCTGTCCCCATCGCTCCCTGTCCCTCCCCTACTCTCTCCCTCTCTCTCTCTCAAAAATAAACATTTTTTCAAAAGCCTGTGAGGGTTGCATGCGCGAACCCCCAAACGGGAGAAGGCGTCCAGGCCCTGGACTGAGCCGACCCCCCGCTCCCGCTCTCGGCTCTGAAGCCTGTGAGTACGGCGGGAGGGGGGAAGCACAGCAGGTGTTCTCAGTGCGGACAGAAACAAGAGGGCCTCTTCCGACGCAGAGACGCAGAGACGGAGAGGCTGTGGTCTGCCACGCTGTGTCTCCTTCGGCACTCCCGTCTCCCGGGGCCGCGCTGACTCCGCTGGGGGACCCGCTCGCCACCTGCTTGTGCTCGGCGCAAGACAGGCTCAGCGCTCGAATGAATTCCTGAGATTTCCCTCATGTTTATTTGCATCTCTTCCCATGATTCTCTGCCCATTGGGATTCCGCTTCAAGATCACCTCCCTGAGAAGTCTTCCAGGATGCCCCTGGCCATC
>NW_021875986.1:0-753 GCF_006229205.1 Suricata suricatta | reverse complement strand
TTTTGCCCATATTACAAAAAAGGTTAAATCAAACTTACGTAAAAATGCTCACAACAGCCCTGTTGGCGACTATACAACGCATCTTTACTCTGTCCTGGGCTTAGCACATAGTATCTTTTAGTTGACAGAGCAGAGATTACATTTCATGTAATTACGTAATTTTATTTTGTGCTGTTGTTCCTGTGAACACATAACAGTTCCCCTCCTTGTTAGTAGGTCAAAAGACAGGTGGAGGCTGAATGTCGGCGGACTGTGATTTTCCAACAGGTTGCAAAACCATAGTCATTGGAATCTTCTATCTCCCACTCTCCTCTTAGAATTGTAAGGCTATTCATTCGACTGCTCCCAACTGTTCCCTACGAAGGTTCTCGCTGTTGACAGTTCTGGGACTATTTGAGAGAGAGAGTCGTGCTTAGCAACATTAGAAGAGCACAGTTCCGGTACCAACATTCAATTTGGACTAGTGTGTGACAACTGACCTAACACATGACATAGACACCTCTTCTTCCCAACTACAAGAGAACTCATTTTCTTCATTAATTTCATTTTTAGCGATTCCATAAAACTGCTCTGAGCCAAAACACCAGCAATAAAAAACAAAGATAAATTAAGAAAAAACACAATGTGATGGAGGTACATGTGACAATGGCTTGTTGTGAACACAGCCAGAGCGCCTGCAATTTGATCATCAGCAAAGATTACTGAATCCATGTGTTGAAGATCTGGGTAAAGGTGTCCCATCTTTGAAAGGTC
>NW_021875985.1:0-753 GCF_006229205.1 Suricata suricatta | reverse complement strand
CTGAAGAATTACAACCTAAAGAAACAGCAGCAGTACAAAAGCGTAAAAGGCAAGAGAGCCTGGGGAGGTATCAAGGGTCAATAATGAATCTGAACAGGTAGGCACAAGCAAACAAACCTGTTTTAGAAAGACCTGGGTCTGTTTTAAGATTTCATGTTGCTAGCCTATTCTTGCGGACATATTTCAAAACAGAGTACAATCTGCAATCAGGGAACAATAATCAGATTGTTTCAGGAAAGCAGATGGAAAAGGAGGGAGAGGAGATGCAGACTGACGACCACACAAACGGGAAGAGCAACTTGTTTAACAACACGTCTTCATTTCCAGTTTCCCAGCTACGATGAACTGGCTTCCTCCTCCCACCCCAGATGTTTGTCTAGATGTAATCTTGTCAAACTGCAATCTGATTCTCCTTCCAAATCTATTTTGGAAATGGCATTTGACTAAGAAACTCAGTTTTGTTGTTATCTCTGCAGTAGATGATTCAAGCAGAAAAGCCTATGTTGCTTTACAATAGCTCTTCCTACGGAGAGCTGTTTGGTTTTTCAACCACTGAAAAAACAAAACAAAACAAACAACACACACACACACACACACACACACACACACACACACACACACAAAACCACCACCAACAATAAGGCAATTACTTTCCAGAGAAATAAAGTCTGAAATCACAGCTTATCAACCAACTTGAAGCTGAGGTTAGTTTCTGTGGACAGGTAAGATAAACCCTTGCTAACCACAATATTG
>NW_021875984.1:0-753 GCF_006229205.1 Suricata suricatta | reverse complement strand
CAGAGAGGGAGAGAGAATCCCAAGCAGGCTCCCTGCAGGGAGCCTGACGTGGGGCTTAAACTCATGAACTGTGAGATCATGACCTGAGACAAAATCGAGCTGGATGTGTAGCATCTATTTAAAACATGGATGTTTTCCCCCTAATTAGTAAAAACCGGTTTGTTAAAACCAGTGTTTTAAGGTTTGCACAACATTTTGAATCTCTGTGTTGGGGGAAAATTTTTTTAAGATTACTGGTCTCCTCTGGCTAATAATTTTTAGAACAGGGTAAAGCTGATTGCTAGTGAAATTACTTACTTCAGTGCTATGACTGCCTTACCTATCTTTAACTTCCCTCTCATCTTTGATAACGTTTTTTAGAACTTTTTCAGAAGAAAGAAATGTTTTTGGAATTGATTTAGGAATGTTTTTTGATGACATTACTCTTAAGAGCTAAGTATGTTTTTTAATTGGTAAAAATTCTGGAAGTACTTTTCTCTCTCCCTGCCTCTTTCTCCTTTTGCTCGTGTATAATTTAGTTGTTCACATTCTTGCAACGTTTCCCATCCTGTCTCTGAATTTTCATTGGCCTTGGTTTTCCAACATCATAGGGTTCCATAATATGTTTAATTGAGAATGACCACATGGGACTTTTGGGTTCCAGTTTTAATACTAAGTGTTTGGTCTTCCAGAACTTTTTATTTGCTTCTCTGCTATCATCTAGTCCTCTAGTCTGGTTTACCCAGATTTCATGGCCTCATTTTGTCCTCTGTT
>NW_021875983.1:0-753 GCF_006229205.1 Suricata suricatta | reverse complement strand
GGGGGGGTCTCCTGTACGGTATTCTCTGCACGGAGAAGAGGCTCTGGGAGCCGGGGATGGAGCTGCTCCCTCTTCCCCACATTCTTCCGTCACCACATATTTTTTTAAATTTTACACTCAGCTTGGTGCTAGAGGGTGAGCCGCACTCACCAGCCCTGCGTGGTTGATGGCCGGGCAGGACGTGCGCATCTGGAGGGAGGGCTGAGATGGGGAGAGGCTGGATGCGAGGACGCACCCGGCTCATCACCTCCTGGTCCCAAGGTCCCATCATGCTCAGTGCCTGCAAACACTGCGTTCCATGGGGCGCCTGGGGGCTCAGTCGGTTAAGTGTCCGGCTTGAGCTCAGGTCATGATCTCACATTCGTGGGTTCGAGCCCCACGTCGGTCTCTGTGCTGACAGCTCAGAGCCTGGAGCCTGCCTTGGATTCTGCGTCTCCCTCTCTCTCTGCTCCTTCTTCACTCATGCTCTGTCTCTGTTTCCCTCTCAAAGATAAATAGACATTAAAAAAAAAACAACCCACTGCATTCCAAACAGATATTGCGATAGCCAGGGCTTTGAGATGGAAAGAGAGTCTCCATCTTTAAAAAAAGTGTTTTGGTTGAATGTGTTTGGGAGCGTAGACTGAGGAAGGGTTTTCTCAAGCTGCGAATCCTCCGGAAAGGGCCCAGGAGGTAAGTGTTTCCCAAGGGACGTCACTCACCAGGAAGCCCATTTCTCATGCACGCTCACAAACACCCTCTGTGACGGTTGAT
>NW_021875982.1:0-753 GCF_006229205.1 Suricata suricatta | reverse complement strand
ACAGGACAACAGATCAATGGAACCAGAAGCTGCTTCGTTGAAAGAATTAACAAAATTGATAAACCACCAGCGAGTTAAGAGACTCTTAAATATGGAGAACAAACAGAGGGTTCCTGGAGGGGCTGTGGGAGGGGGGTGGGCTAAATGGGGAAGGGGCATTAAGGAATCTACCCTTGAAATCACTGTTGCACTCCATGCTAACTTGGATGCCTATTAAAAATATTAATGAAGGAGTGCGCAGTTCTCGCTGGAGCCGCTGAGCTGCTGAACCGCTTGCTCCAGAAATACAGGATCCCAGGCCTCAGCTTAAACCCATGGAGTCGTAATGGAGGTGGTGTGACTGCGTTACATGCGATTTTTATCGGAAAGGTAGTTTGCAAAGGGGCCACAAGATCTCCAAAAAAGGACTGTTGGGGGGGTTAAGGAATGAATGATTGCTTGCTTGGGCCTGTGGCTACTTTATTGACGAAGAAAGTCATTCACCTTAAATTTACACGGACCTATTTGTGAGGGAGCTGCAAACAGGGACTCCTTCTTGCCCTCAAGCTACAAGGCAGGACACTAGACGAGATTTCAGGGGCTGCTATCAGAAACTGGGTCAGTGACACCTATAGCTTTGAGGTCTGGGGGAGAATATCGACTCACTGGGTCTTGAGCTGCAGGCAGGCCTTGCCAAGGGGAACGTTCGTACTCACCCCTTTCGTTCTCTGCTAAATGGAGTTTGCGACGGCGCTGGGACACCTCCAGGAGTCT
>NW_021875981.1:0-753 GCF_006229205.1 Suricata suricatta | reverse complement strand
TTCCTCTGCCCACCCCCTGAGCTGCACCCTCTTACAGGCTAGCCTTTCATTCCCTTTCCTCCTGGACCGGAAGGCGCTGGGCCCTCCTGCCAACCCAGCTCCGGCTCCGAGGTGTGCGTAGCCTTGGGCAGGTCGCCCCCCTCTTCTGGATCAGGGCTGGAGGGGAGCCTTTGTTCTGAGGCTCAAACGAGGCTGCTGGGGAAGGCCCCCCACTCTTGTGTGCTCCAGCACGGCAGCTGTGACTCTCCGGTGGGCACTCTGGAAGTGACCTGTTTCTGAGGTGCAAAAACACCTCTCGGGAATCAGATTTGATCTTCCCATGATGCGTTCCCATAGGAAAAGCTGCAGAGCCTCACCTGGGATGCCTAGACCAGCCAAACCCTGGGAAGGGAGTAACTGGGCCCCTGGATGATAGCAGATGTGGGCTCACTGGCCATTGCTGCTCTGGCCTCCTCGGCACCCAGCCCATGGAAGGCGGGGGTTGGTGCGCCATCCATCCCAGCCTCTCCCCCCACAACAGCCCACTCCCACCCTCCCTCCCACTCTGTGAACCTGTTGTCCTGACTCTCTGGTCTGCTACCTCCCCCTGCCCAGGCCTCCCCTTCTGACCCTCCCTCCCTGCTCCCCCTCCCTTCCTCTCCTGGCCTCTCCTCCCCAGCCTCTAGCTGCTGCCATGGAAACCACTTCCTCCTCCAAGTCCTGATTGATCCGATTCTCATGGTCAGTGCTCAATTCAGGGCCGGGTGGGGGGAC
>NW_021875980.1:0-1566 GCF_006229205.1 Suricata suricatta | reverse complement strand
TCAGCATATGGTCCTGCCTTCAATAAACACGAGGCAGGGGCGCCTGGGTGGCTCAGTCAGTTAAGCACCTGGCTTCAGCTCAGGTCATGATCTCATAGGCTATGGGCTCCAGCCCTCATTGGGCTCTGTGCTGACAGCTAGCTCAGAGCCTGGAGTCTGCTTTGGATTCTGTGTCTCCCTCTCTCTCTGACCCTCCCCTACTCATGCTGTCTCTGTCTCACAAAAATAAATAAAAAACATTAAAATTTTTTAAATAAAAAAATAAATAAACATGAGCCAAAACAGGATTTGTAATTATTTTGCCTGTAATGTTAAACTCAAATCAAGATAGTATTTTTGGGGGTGATTGGTTTTGACAAAGGTAACATGAAAAACACAAACCTTTCATCTGTAATTAACAGAAACAAATTGTGATCTGGTTGCTTATTTGAGAAAACAAATTTATTTAACAGATTTCTGACTTCACTCATCTGTTAAATGGATTAATCAACTGCATTTCCCCATACTCCAAATGGCAATGCCATTTCGAGCATTCTTAAAATGTTGAATTATATGCAAAATTAGTATCAATCAATCTCTACCTACAGATAGAAGGAAATATGAACATAATTAATAAAGCCCTTTTTCACATACAAAACATCACATCTACCACATCAAAAACTGTGGAAATACTAAATAATGTCCATGCTTATATGAAGCTATGAATAACTTTTTGTAGCTAATATTCTAGAATGAGCATTTAAAAGTTTTGTTCCTTCAAAAGGGAACATATAAAGACACATATAAAGTAATACTACTGATTCTCAAAATGCTTTTGGGTTTTCCTTTAGATCTCTCCAATTGAGGGACATCTGGGTGGCTCAGTTGGTTAGGGGTCCAACTCTTGATTTCGGTTGAGATCATCATCTCGGGATTTGTGAGTTTAAGCCCCATATCCACACTGACAAAGCGGAGCCTGCCTAAAATTCCTTCTTTCTCCCTCCCTCTCTGACCCTACCCTGCTCACTCTCTCTCAAAATAGATTAAAAAAACACAAAAAACACCTCTTCAATACATAACCCATATTAAGAAACTAGGCCTCACCAGCCAATTGTTACCCATTTTAATTGGGATTAAAAATGGCATATCCTGGTATGAACACCTACCTTATTCATCCCCATCTAGATCTAAGTTAATTTTGATGGCTTCAAAAAATTAATTCCATTTTCAGTAGAGACAGCTGTCACTAATGGTATTCAAAGGAATGTATCATAGAAACATTGCAAAATAATCTAAATAATAAAGAGCACCACTACTAGAACAGGGGGTATGGCTGCTCCACTTAAATATGCTTCATGTGGATGAGGGGATGCATTATGTCCCCTCCTTGGAATCATCTAAAAATAAAATGAAAATAGGGGCGCCTGGGTGGCTCAGTCGGTTAAGCGTCCAGCCTCGGCTCAGGTCATGATGTCACAGTTCGTAGGTTCGAGCCCCGCGTCAGGCTCTGTGCTGACAGCTAGCTCAAAGCCTGGAGCCTGCTTCAGATTCTGTGTCTCCCTCTCTCTCTGACCCTCCCCTGCTTCG
>NW_021875979.1:0-753 GCF_006229205.1 Suricata suricatta | reverse complement strand
TCATCCTCCCATTTAGAGATTTTCCTACCATTTGCTGATCCAATATCTTTCCACCACTGTACATCTTTCATATTTTCAATCCTCATCATTTTCTAATTGACAATGAATTTTAAAATGTTTCTATGACCTAGAGTATTTATTCATTTGGCACACTTTCCCAGCTAAGTGCCAAATTTTGAAACAGACTCTTGGGGACCTTGGTGCTTTCCTACATTCTGATTCCCCTAATGTCATTCTAACAATTTTTTTGTGTTTATTTTAGGCATGGAAAGTCTCTGAATTATCAAGAAATGGTATTAACACAACATATCAACAAGAAAGACATAGCCATGACTGTGCCAAAGGTGTTATGTGTATAGTCCAAACTAAAGGCCTACCGGTAATGAGATAAGTTATAATTGAACACAATTTTCTGAATATAATTGAGGTAGGATTAAGCTCTTTCCAGGCAAAAAGTGCTCGATGGTTAAATCAGTGAAGAAATTAACATGAGCTCAAATCAATAATAACATGAGATCTAAAATAGAAAGGAAGGAAGGTGACAATCGCATAGCATTTTTATTACCCAGTCTTTGAAATGTACTAATGTCTTCAAACTTAATCTGGATAACTCTGGTTGGGACACTAAAAAGGAGAAAATATTGGTGCCTGAAGGGGAGGAACAACATGTGTATGCAAGTAACATTGAAAATATTTTAACAGCAGGCTATTACTAGTTGATACTCTAGAATTTATATGTAGAAAAAAAATGTA
>NW_021875978.1:0-753 GCF_006229205.1 Suricata suricatta | reverse complement strand
TGACTACGGATTGTACTAAAATGTTGTCCCTTCTTAAACCCACCCAAGACAGAAGAACAGAATCCTCACTGCCAAAATTAAATTTCTACTGTTTGCGGTCAGGGCTGGGGTTGGGGCGGGGGCGGGGGGGGGGCAGGCAGTGGTGTTTAAAAAACGCCGAGTGTTGTTGATATATCCCCGTTCAAGGGCAAGGTTTTTTAAAGGCCGCTCAAAGCCAGGGCGAGATCAGGGGTGGAAGTGAGCGAAGACCTCCCGAGCTGTTGAGCCGAAGGTGCGGGGTCCACGCCACCCCCTCCTCAGACAGAAATGCGAGCGGCTTACACCCCGGCTGGCTCGCGGAGAAGACAGCCTTGCCACCTTTCGAGGCCCCGGGCTTAATCTAGGTGAGCCGGAGATAAGGTTCAGGAGGGTTCCAGGAAAAGAAACAGGATTCGCTCCTTGCGGCTGGTGGCCCGCGCAGACTAGAAGCTGCAAAAACTCTCCAGAAAACTTTTGCAAACTTAACTACGCCCTCCGTGGACTTTGGACATGCTAATTTCGATGGGACTGTTAAAGAGGGGGTGGGGGTAGGAAGCCCTGACAGTTTTCCTTGTCAGTTTATTTTCATTGACCCTAAAGTATAAAAGTATCTTTATTTCCTGATGCCTCCATCGGAGCGAGGCAGAATGGCTTAGGTGTCAAGCCACGGCCGGGGAGGTAGGGGTGGAGGGGGAGAGTGGGCTAAGCAGGGGTTGCGGGGGGGGGGGGGGGGGG
>NW_021875977.1:0-753 GCF_006229205.1 Suricata suricatta | reverse complement strand
GGGAACGCGAAGGGCGAGGGCTGCGGGAAGGCCCGGGCTGGCGGGCTGTAGGTGAGGTCCAGGACCTCGCCGGGGCCGCAGGGCAGCTCCAGCGGGCGCAGGGCGGGGGGCAGCGCGGGGAAGCCCGGGCCCCGCGCGTGCTTGCGCTTGACGTCGGCATCCATGAGCTGCAGCTCCTGCAGCACGCGGCGCACGCAGCCCTCGGGGATCTTGATGCCTGAGGGCCGGGGCGGTGGGTCAGGGCCTCCGAGGCGGTGCCCGCTCCCCCAACCCCCACTGGCATGCCCGCCTGCTCACCAACTTGCTTCTTCTTGTCCTTGGTCTTGAGGCGCACGATCTGCAGGTAGCTGCTGCTGGTGACGTCGGCCATGACAGCGGCGATGCGGCCCCACACGCGCAACAGGGCCCCGCACAGCATGTAGTGGTGCCGCAGCCGCAGGCCCTGCACGCAGTCCTTGCCCTCCTGCACCAGCCGGCAGTGCCGGTTCCTGGGGGGCGGGGGGGGGGAGCGGAAGGGAGGCTTGCATCCCACGGGCCCCGCGCTCCTCCCCCTCGCCCGGCTCTGCTCCCGACCACGGTCTCGGCCGCCCCGCCGAGCACCCCAGGTGCCCCCCTCTTGCCCTGTGCCACATGGAGAGGGCAGGGCCAGCCGGTGCGGAACAGCGGTGAGCGGCGCCCCCGGCCCGCGCCCGGCGCTCACCATGCCGTGTGGCTGCAGTGCGTCAGCGAGAAGGCATAGCTGCTCTCCCAGTG
>NW_021875976.1:0-753 GCF_006229205.1 Suricata suricatta | reverse complement strand
ACTGAAATCAAAAGCAGGCACAGGGCACCTGGGGGGCTCAGTTGGTTAAGCATCCAACTTCAGCTCAGGTCATGATCTCCTGATTCAGGCATTCAAGCCCTGGGTCAGGCTCTGTGCTGACAGCCCAGAGCCTGGAGCCTGCTTCAGATTCTGTGTCTCCCTCTCTCTGTCTCTCTGTCTCTCTCTCTCTCTCTCTCTCTCTCTCTCACCCCTCTCTCTCTCTCTCAAAAATAAACATTTAAAAAAAAATTTTTTTAAGTGGCCAAAGTGGCAGAAGATGAAAACCAGAGTCATGAGGATATAATTCGTGATTCCTAACCCACCACTTCTGAACTCCAGATAAGGAACTACATGGGGCCTGGAAGCTGAAATTCAACTTCATGTTAAAACACATATGTTTTCAGCAGACCTATAGTGCTTGTGGCTCCTCAGCACATTCTTCTGCTAAAATGCGTTCTGGCTCCCTCACTGGCCGGCCCACCCCAGGCGCGCAGACAGGTGCACAGGCCACTCGGTCCCACCGCAGAGCAGCAGAAACCGCTGCCTGTTAATATTAACCTTGTCTGTCCAAGGTCAGAGTCCCTCAGCCTCAGGCTATGTTGAATGGCGTGCAGGGCTCAGCACTAGAACACTGGCAGGAATGACGAGGTGGGTCTCCAGGGACGGCTCGGGGAGGGGTCCATCCCACCAGTTTCCAGCAGGTTGGGTGCGTCCCTCAGACCGACAAACTGTGAGTTGGGGGGGGGGGGGGCG
>NW_021875975.1:0-753 GCF_006229205.1 Suricata suricatta | reverse complement strand
ATTTTCAATCAGCTCAAAATTTACAAGGGCAGGAATCAGTTAGATTTCTACTTTTATGATTAACAGTATGTGCTGAATTTTTTAAGAGACACAAACATGGCAGCCTATAAGCCAGTATAATTCCACAGTGAAAGAAAGGAATGTATCAGCTAACAGAAGTGAGGGGGAAATACCCACACCCTTGTGCACACTAGTGTTTGATCATCCATGGGAGACTGATTACTTGCTGTTGGAAATTCACAGCCTGGGTCGGTGGTGGGCCTCTACAATACCTCACCATCGTTCCCTGCCCCAGGTTTTGCACGGTCAGGAGGTAAGAGTGGTGATTGTTTAATATATCTTGCCTAGGGAACATGTAAAAGATACAATCCTAGTGCTAACAGAAGCTCAGTTGCTGCCTCTGTAACTGTCTGACCTTGAGCAAAATACTGTACGTCTGCTTTCCTATTTGCAGAAAAGGGAAATGCCCACTGATAGTGCCTCTGGAGACTTTTGATACCCTTACACTTAAATTGCCAGTATGTTTGTTGCTATACGAATAAATGGAATTATCTTAGAATCCCAAAGTCCTGTGTTAGACATGATAGCAACACCTATTAACCCAAAATTGGTCTTTATAATTTGTTTTATACCTGCATGCATATTGTTTTTTAAAATGAAGGCTCACTGTTAGTTGGTGAAACCCAGCATTTCTGGAAGAGTGATGAAGACTACAAAGCTATCACTCAGCAGCATTAGAGAGGAATTAAAACC
>NW_021875974.1:0-753 GCF_006229205.1 Suricata suricatta | reverse complement strand
ATTTATTTTTGAGAGGGAGAGAGACAGCGTGAGCAGGGGAGGGCCAGAGAGAGAGGGAGACACAGAATCTGAAGCAGGTTCCAGGCTCTGAGCTGACAGCAGCAAGCCCGATGTGGGGCTCAAACTCACCAACCACGAAATCTTGACCTCAGCTGAAGTTGGACACTCAACCGCCCCAAGTCTGGGCATTTCCTACTTCTAGGCACTGCTGCCATTGCCCTGCCAAAGGTGGCACCATCCCGGGGACAGTGACAGGTGCCAGAGAGCCGGAGAGCTTTTCTCACAAAGCAAATGGCATATCAGGAGTGTGTGTTTTCTGTCAGGCCTCAGCACGGGGACCACGTGTCATGAAACTGGCACCTACTGCTGGGTAAACTGAGAGAGAGGCTGGTTTCTGAGAAACAGGCTTGAGCCCCTAACCACAGAAGTGGGAAGAGGAGAGGGTATCTGAAAAATAGAAGCCAGCCAGGGCAGAGGCTTCCTGCGGGTGGCCCAGGTCTCCCCCATCAGACTAGGTGTTCCTGAATCTGAGATGCTCTCCATCCTTAGACCAAGGGGAACCTTCGAGTGGTGTGACACCTCTTCCAATGCATCAGGAGGGTTGTGTGTGCAGGGCTGTGTCTCCCACCTTGGATCAGGGCATCAAAGAGTTGGGTGTCTCTTCCCTCAGACTAGGCAGGGCTGGGCTTTCTAAGAAGTCAGTGTTAGCAAAGCCAGGCAGATTGGGACTAACAGAGTTGGATGGAACTTGAG
>NW_021875973.1:0-753 GCF_006229205.1 Suricata suricatta | reverse complement strand
GTCTGTGGGGGTGCACACTTCGCCTCCTGCAGCGTAGCTCAGGCAACAGCAGCGCAAATCCCTGCCAAAGCCTAGAGAAACTACTCCCTCCCACTACACATCCTGGCTGGGAGTTGGCGGCTGTAGCGGGGGTTCACACTTGGACTGCAGCTGCAGGAGCACACACATCGCTTATGGCAGCGCAGTGCTAATCCCTGCCGGTGCCAAGAGAAATTGCTCCCTTCCCCTACAGATCCCAGCTAAGAAGCCAGCTGCCAAAGTGAGTACATCTCATTGTGGTAGCATAAAAGTGCATGGACTAGGATTTTGAAGCGAGGTGGGCCTGGAAAAGACAGCTTGGCTCAGCTGTGGTACAAGGAGATCGGACTCATAAGAGTGACCTGCAGCGCTTAGTTCCAGCAGAGCTTGGGGTGCCGCCATTCTACTCTCCACAACCACCATGACAGGGCCTCCAAGAGCAGCCCCTGAGACCTACTACACCAAACCACGCCTATCTGTGAGGGGGAGCTGTGCTTTTTTTGTACTTATTTTTTATTATTACCTTTTATACTTAAAAAAAATTTTTTTTAATTTTTACTTTTTATTTTCCTTTTTTCTTTCCCTTCTTTTTTTTTTCTTTCTTGCCATCCAGATATATTCTCCCTTATCTCATCCTTATCTCTCCCCTCAACTGGTTATACACTTTAAGACTGCCCATTGTCCTTTGCGTCTCTGCCCCCCTTTGTATTTTCTTCCCTTCTTTTCTTCTCTTTC
>NW_021875972.1:0-753 GCF_006229205.1 Suricata suricatta | reverse complement strand
GCACAGGATGGAAAAGCAGGCAGGAGTTTGTAAAGACAATACACATTTGCTGGAGTTTCTAGCTGACAGCTGCACGCTGCTTAAACCTATCTCAGGTGATGAGACTTTCAGGAATGGTGGTAGGCCTTGTGTAGTAATTGTGATTACAGAAGAGGGGTTAGAGAATAATGAACAGGAAAATAAAATCTTGAGGCTCCGAAACACTTTCTGTTGCTCCCTCCAACCACCACTGCAGGCTCTCTGCTCCTGACCCCACTCTTTACCCTTGCATCTTTTTTTAATATTTTTTATTTTTTTTAATATTTTATTGTCAAATTAGTTTCCATACAACACCCAGTGCGCTTCCCCACAAGTGCCCGCCACCATCACCACCACCTCTTTTCTCCCCTCCCCCTTCCCCTGCAACCCTCAGTTCATTTTCAGCATTCAATAGTCTCTCAAGTTGTGCGTCCCTCTCTCTCCCCAACACTCTTTCCCTCTTCCCCTCCCCCTGGTCCTCCATTAGGTTTCTCCTGTTCTCCTGCTAGACCTATGAGTGCAAACATATGGTTTCTGTCCTTCTCTGCCTGACTTATTTCACTTAGCATGACACCCTCAAGGTCCATCCACTTTCCTACAAATGGCCATATTTAATTCTTTCTCATTGCCATGTAGTACTCCATTGTGTATATATACCACATCCTCTTGATCCATTCGTCAGGTGATGGACATTTAGGCTCCTTCCATGTTTTGGCTATTGTTGACATTGCTGCT
>NW_021875971.1:0-753 GCF_006229205.1 Suricata suricatta | reverse complement strand
CCCCCCCCCCAACCTTCCATGGCTCCTTGGCCTCCCAGCTGGGACCTTGCCCCCCAACACCCGTCTCATTTCCCCTTTGGAACCCCCTCCTTCCTTGCTCCTCTTCCTGCTCACTCCAAAGGGCCCTCCCAGATCTCCTCAGTCTCCTCCAGCCCTTCCTCCTTTGGGACCCTCCCCCAGGCCCGGAGCCACCTTCTTATCCTTCTATATGGCAGCCTCTCCAGGATTCAGGATCCTTCGGATCCCAGTCCCATTCTCCAAGCCCCAAGTCCAAACTCCGTCTCCCTCCAATCTCTTGAGGAACGTATGCCCCGTTCCCGGGGACCCCTTCTCACATCCTGACTCTTACCGGGCCCGGGCCCTATCCCCTCGTCCAGGACCGCCTCCCTCAAGGACCCGGCCTGCACCCTCCTCAGGGCCCGTGGTCTCTAAGCGTCGGACATTAAGAGTATAGTTGCCCCACTCCAGGACCCCTCGGACCCTGTCCTCCCGGATTCCCTAGGCCCAATGCCCCCCCCTGCCCCCCCCCCCGCCTCCCGAACTCGGGCGTCCTGACCGCCAGAATCCCTTATCCCGGGTCCCTTCAGGGCCCTTTTAGCCCAACGCTCGCCTCCCAGCCACCTCAAGGGGACCCCCCACTCCTTCTAGGACCCTCCCCTCGCGCTCACCTCGCTCAGGGCTGGGCGGACGCTCCGGGCCGCGGGCCCCGCAGCCGCATGACCGGCCCCGCGGCTTCCCCCGGCCGCCGCCGCC
>NW_021875970.1:0-753 GCF_006229205.1 Suricata suricatta | reverse complement strand
TTAGGGGGGAAAAGCAATAAAATAAATAGGACAGAGGAATGCATAATATATTTAGTGGAGATTGCTCGTTTTGTTCTTTAATCTGACAGTGGAAGGAATAATCTCATTTTTTGACAGCAGGTGTTTTACCCGAGCTGATCGTGAGAGCGGGTTTGCTCGGGAGACGCCCGGAGCACAGCAGCCTCGCAGGGCGTGGTGTCGCGTGTGTGCGTGTTGTCTGGGACCCGCGGTGCCTCATCGTGTGACTGAGTTCAGTGAGCACGCACTTTCACACCACGTTGATCGGGCCAGGCTGGAGTCTACTGCTGCAGGTGGAAAACACGGAATCCTGCGTCAGATTCTCAGTTCCGAGCACAGAGGCTGCAGGAACCGCTGGCCTTCTGGCCGCCCCGGCCCCGTCCCCCGCGTCCTTGGTCTGTGTGTGTGTGACTCGTGGCCGCCGGTCGTGATCGCTGTAGGAAGGGTGGTGGTACTGAGTCCGCGCAGGGCAGGCGGGTCTCGAGCACAGAGACCGCGGCGGTGCCTGGATGTCGAGGTGACCTGGGCCGTGGGCGCCAGTGCAGGTGGCGGAGGGCATCGGTCACGGAAACTCTTGGAAACCCCTGAGGCCGAAGCCCTGTTTCCCTCTGGGTTGTTTTCTCGGATTGTCTCGGGAGCCAGCACGGACACAGGGCTCCATCTGGACCGTGAGGATGTTCTTCTAAACAAGTTTCTTGCTTGTGACCTTTTATGGGAAACAAGCGTAGAGTCCGG
>NW_021875969.1:0-1566 GCF_006229205.1 Suricata suricatta | reverse complement strand
GCACAGAGTTTGAAGTTTTGGAGGTCAGTGTCTGGCAGTGTACTGGTGAGGAAGTAGGGTGAATCTCAAGAAGTAGGCAGCATGTCTGAAGGGTTCGTGTGCCACATGAAAAGAAGTGATTCCCCTGCTTGGTGTGCATTTGATAGAGGCCATATGGCCTCCCCACAGGCAAAAGTCCCAGCAGGCCCCAAAGAACAGCTATGTTTGCTAGTATTGAGACAAAAATGCCAGAGTTCAGTGAAACTTGACACCAGCTATGTCTTGTGATTTGCCATATTCTCTGAATCTTTGCCACCGTGTGACTGCATGACCGTTTTCTGGGGGAAAACCGGCACTCAGCCATTGCTCAATGAGACCCTCCCCCAGAGAGTCAGCACAGGTCCTAGCCATGGAGGTTTTGAAACACAGTCCCACCTGAGATAAAACTCTGGAAATCAGGCAGACCGCTTGGACATGGACAGGTTAGAGGCAGGGTAGAGGTGGGGAGTGGAAAGAGGCCTGAGACAAAGGTGGGGTGCTTGATCACTGGTCTGTGAGAGGACAAAGTTCCTGTGCCAGAGACTATGAAGCTGGGTGAAGCCATTTCCACCTCTCCTGCACAGGTGCATGGGTGCATGCACAGTGATCCACCCCTATAAGCTAAACATCACCACCTAGTGGAGAACAGAGACGTTATACCAAATCCTGCACAACTGAGCCCTCTAAGCACATCCCCCAGAAGAAAAGCACAGCAATCCACCTGCTTACTGTATGGACTATAGAATGCTTCTTGGACAAAGGAAGAGAAATTTTATTTTTTTTATTTTACTTTTTATTTTTTTAACTTTTATTTGATTTAATTTTATTTTATTCCATTTTATTATATAATTTTTTCAATGTTTATTTTTGAGAGAGAGAGGAAGACAGAGTGTGAGTGGAGGAGGGGCAGAAGAGAGAGAGGAAGACATATAATCCAAAGCAGTCTCCAGGCTCCAAGCTGTCAGCTCAGAACCCAATGTAGGGCTTTGAACCCGAGCCAAAGTTGGATGCTTAACCCACTGAGCCACTCAGGCACCCCATATTATAAAATTTTTTTTAATTAAATTGTTTTCATTTTTTTCTTTCCTTTCCCCTTTTCCCCCCACTTTATCAAGCTTCTTTCAACAAGTACACCAAAACATACTTAGGATCTAGCTTCCTTTATTGGATTTTTTATTTGTTTTTTTAATTTTTAATTTTAATTTTTAATTTTATTGATTTTTTTCCCTCCAAATTGACAAAATGAAGGAATTCACCCAAAAGAAAGAACAGGAGACCAGGAATTAATCAACACAGATATAAGTACAACGTGTGAACTAGAATTTAGAACCATGATAATAAGAACACAAGCTAGGGTTGAAAGAAATGTAAAATACACCAGAGAATCCCTTTCTGTGGAGATAATAGAAATAAAATCTAGTTAGGCCCAAGTTAAAAATGCTATAACCAAAATGCAAACTCAAATGTATGCCACAACAGCAAGGATGGATGAAGCAGAGCAGCAAATCAGCGATACAGAAGATAAAATTATGATAAATAATGAAGCAG
>NW_021875968.1:0-753 GCF_006229205.1 Suricata suricatta | reverse complement strand
GGGTGACTCAGGGGCCCCTGACGCCTCTGGACTTGCCTTCCTGGGACCATTTGCTGGCAGCGGCCCCCACGCCCCTCTCTTCCTGCTTAGCGCCCCTCCGTTGTTCCGTGAGCACAGGTCTCCGTGTCCTTCCTTCTGTTCTGCAAACACGGAGGGAGCACGTGTGTGGTGCCAGGTGAATGCTGGGTGCCGGGGGGGGGGCGGGGCAGAGAGGAGGATGCTTGGTGCCCCCCCCACCGGGACTGCTCACGTTCTGTGCGTCTCACAAGCGACCAAGCCAACATTTGCAGCCAAGTGTGCAAACAGCATTATACAGGAGCCCACCGTGTGCCGCACGGGGGGTGGGGGCGGGGGGAGGATGGGGCCCGAGTCAGGTGTCAAGAAGGAAGGGGCGTAAAAAGAAAATCCTACGTTTTATAGGTTTCACAAAGCACAGACCCCTGGAGACTGACAGGGTGACAGGCGCCAGCCTGACTGTGCTCCAGGTGCTCAGGCAGCTGTGAGCCCTGGCCCGGCCGGAGGTGATGGCCATTTTTTTTTTATATAGTTTATTGTCAAATTGGTTTCCATACAACACCCAGGGCTCTTCCCCACAAGTGCCCTCCTCCATCACCACCACCTCTTCCCCCCCCTCCCCCTCCCCCTTCAACCCTCAGTTCATTTTCAGCATTCAATAGTCTCTCAAGTTTTGCATCCCTCCCTCTCCCCAACTCTCTTTCCCTCTTCCCCTCCCCTGGTTCTCCATTAGGTCTC
>NW_021875967.1:0-753 GCF_006229205.1 Suricata suricatta | reverse complement strand
CTGCCCAATATGGTAGCCACTAGCCACATGTGTGTGTATATATATATACATACACACACACACACACACACATATGCGCATATATATATATATATATATATATATATATATATATATACATATATATTTTTTCTTTTTTTTTTTAGAGACAGAGAGAGACAGTGAGCCAGGGAGATGGGCAGAGAGAGACAGAGAATTTCAAGTAGGCCCCACACTCAGTATAGTGTCTGATGTGGGGCTCGAACCCATGATCCTGAGATCATGACATGAGCCAAAATTAAGAGCTGATGTTCAACTGACTAAGCCACCCAGTCATGCCCATATGTGGGTGTTTAAACATGAATTTAATTTAATTAACATTCTTTGGTCTCGGGTCTTTGATGGCCTGACTGAGTTAGACTAAATGATTAAGTTCATAGGAAGATCGTCATGCTTTCAGGTCATCTTGCTGCAATCTGTTGAGTCCAGGGAGAGACAAAACAAAATTTGATAACCAAACCACAAGGGAGTACCTAAATCTGTTGCTTTTAGGGATGCCTGGGTGGCTCAGTAGGTTAAGTGGCCAACTTTGGCTCGGGTCATGATCTCACAATCCGTGGGTTCGAACCCTGCATCGTGCTCTGTGCTGACAGCCCAGATTCAGATTCTGTGTCTCCCTTTCTCTTTGCCCCTCCCCCACTCACTTTCTGTCTCTTTCTCTCAAAATAAAACAAAGACAAAAAAATCTGCTGCTTTTAGCGGCAGAAGGAAGCT
>NW_021875966.1:0-753 GCF_006229205.1 Suricata suricatta | reverse complement strand
ATGTCATTCTTTCTCATTGCCATATAATACTCCATTGTATATATAAACCACATCTTCTTGATCCACTCATCAGGTGATGGACATTTAGGCTCTTCCCATGATTTGGCTATTGTTGACATTGCTGCTATGAACATTGGGGAACATGTGCTACTATGCATCAGCATTTCTGTATTTCTATCTCTTCTTGATTTAGTTTTGATAGGTTGTGAGTTTCTAGGAATTTATCTATTTCTTCTAGGTTATCCAAATTGGAAGTATAATTGTTCATAATAGCCCTTTATAGTTCTTCTTACTTTTGAGACATACAATGTAATGTCTTCTCTCTCATTTCTTATTATACTTATTTGAATCTTCTATTTTTTTACCTAAGAGATTATCAATTTTATTATTTCAAAAAACTAACTCAGTTCTATTTTTCCCCAATTTGACTTAGTTCAATTCTAATATTTATTATTTTCTTTTTTTTCCCAAATACTGGGCTTACTTTGTTCTTCCTTTTCTTCTTTCTTGAGGTGTATAGATAGGTTGTTTATTTGAGACCTTTTTAATTTAGACATCTATCACTATAAACTTCCCTCTTAGTACTGCTTTTGCTGCATTCCTGTAAGTTTTCCTGTGTTATGTTTTCATTTTCATTTGTTTTGAGATACTTTAAAATTGTCTTTTGATTTTCTCTTTGGCTCAATGGTTCAAGAGTATGCTGTTTAAGAGGCAGTCTTTTTTCCATTGGATACTCTTTCCTGCTTTTGTACC
>NW_021875965.1:0-753 GCF_006229205.1 Suricata suricatta | reverse complement strand
TTGCAAACCTGGCTTACTTCAGAAATGGCTCCCAGCAACATGGCATTTCCCTGGCAACAGCTAGCCCCTCGAGTTCCTGGAATCCTTGTTTCCAAAACACCTTAGAGACTTACTCTATCTCTGACCCCCTCCCAACCTGAGGGTATATAAGGTGTTACCAGTTGCCACCCCAATGCAGCTCTTGCTCCCCATGGTCTGTGTCTCTGTGCTTTAATAAATCATCCGTTTTGCACCAACAACAAGTTCAAGAATTCTTTCATGTCAGCTCCAGATCACCCCCAACCATTACCCAAAACCTTATCAATGTGTACTTCTCATTACTATGTTCCTGGCATTTTATATGGAATTTAAAATAAAAATTGCCTACTCAAATTTATTGTTTAATATCTATCCCATGTCTTTCTTCCCTTTCTTTCTTTCTTTCTTCTTTCTTTCTTTCTTTTTCTTTCTTTCTTTCTTTCTTTCTTTCTTTCTTTCTTTCTTTCTTTCTTTCTTTCTTTCTTTCTTTTTCTCTCTCCTTCTTTCCTTCCTTCTCTCTCTATTTCATTAATTCTTTCTTTCAATACAGAATATAGCTTGCTTACTCAAGTCTCCAGATGTTTCCTATATACTTAATGTATGTGCAAACAGTGTAGAAAAAAGTAAATATCAACAATGAAAATTAAAAACTAACTAGCATGAGACTGTAAGGACACAGGTCTGAACCAAACTGACTCCATGACAGGCTTCAGGTTTCCCTCTGACCTTGGAGGC
>NW_021875964.1:0-754 GCF_006229205.1 Suricata suricatta | reverse complement strand
ACATGCTTTTTCAGTTCCTCGGCTGGACCTCAGGATCTGCATCGCCCCATGTGTCTCTGTGCCCATGGATAGCACTTGCAGAGAGGAGAAGATCCCACGGTAGGCAGAGAAGCACACCAGGCACAGGCAGGAGCTCAGAGGCAGCGCTTTGAGCCACGCGGGCTATGAGGGTTACCCACTTATTTCCTTTGTCTTGAGCACAGGTTTTCAAACACAAAGAACTCATTTCCAGGGAATCTCAGTTGAATGGGGCATTCTTTCCTGTGTTCTTTCTTAGAAGTGAGTGTCTTTCACACACCTTTGACACCCCACCATGTGTTTTCAAACAGTACCTCCGTTATCTTCGATGTTAACAGAATGTTACCTTCCACACCGTGTTGTTTCTCAGTGTTGAGGGTAAAGCACTTATCTCTTTGGTATCCACACACGTTTTCCATCAGAACGAACTTACATCCAGGCAATCTCTGTTGATTGGAGCATTCTTCACCGTGTGCTTTCAGAGAATTGAGTGTATTACACATACATTAGACTCCACAGCATGTGTTTTCAAAGATGATTAACGTTTTTATACTAGATATGAACAGAACGATACCTTCAGCCCAGCGTTGATTCTACGTTTTGAGGGTTAAACACTTATTTTTTGGTTGGCACCCTTGTTTCCAAAGAGAACTACCTTAGAGGGAATCTCACTTGAATGGAGTTCTTTCATAAGATTGAGTGCAGTACACATATATTTGACCTCTCAGCATGTGAT
>NW_021875963.1:0-754 GCF_006229205.1 Suricata suricatta | reverse complement strand
CCTCTTGGAACTGTTTCCAGCATTGTGCTAAAAATCAAAACTTAGTCCTTAAAGTTGGCTTTGAAAAGGGCCCTTGAAGCCCTGGTCTGTTACAGCTATGCGTCGCTCTGCACAGTGCCATTGATACTTTTCTAAGTCCGCAAATGATTCTGCTTCAAAAATATACATACATTTATAGAGCAGCCGTTTGGAAATTCTCACACTAGTGAGGTTTAATCTAAATACTCATGTGATAGGCCAGTGCTTTAACTGCAAATATTTTATGAAGAGTGAGGTGTTCTCTATCCGCGAGACTATTTCTCATTAGTTCATTTTATCTGTTGTTTACACATGGCTTCTTTTATTGATGGCATTTTGTCCGTGTGAAGAAAATAATTCCTGAGTATTTCGTGTCCATGACTGCATCTTTTCTTACGTCCTACGATTTTCTTTTTCTTTTTCCATACTGACCTGAAAATAGGGCCAAGCAGGTAAAATCCCAAGTTCCGAGGTTACTGGACAGATGAAGTCTGCTGTCCCCACTGGTAGCAAGAGAGCGGATGAAAATGTGGTCACGGTGACATCGGGCTGAAGGAAACATGCTGGGTGGCCTCTGTATTCTCCTGTCACTGAAGGCACTTCTCATTGTTTGGGTAAATCTGTTGTGTTCCCCAGAAATCACTTACAGTAGTAATAAAACCACATGGATTCATTAGCTGAGGAATCACGTCCACCATAACCAAATTTCTGGTTCTGCCGATCTGAAGAATGCCTT
>NW_021875962.1:0-754 GCF_006229205.1 Suricata suricatta | reverse complement strand
AAATATTTTTTCTAATAAACTATTTTTAGAGTACTTTGAATTCACAACAAAATTGAAAGGAAAGTACAGGAGTTCAAATATAACCCCTGTCCCTACACACGTAAAACCTCTCCAACTATCAGCATTCTGCACCAGAGTGGTACATTTGTTACAATCAGTGAATCTAGATTGACCCATCACTGATACCCCAAATCCATAGTTTATGTTAGGATTCACTCTTGCTATAGTAGATTCTGTTAGTTTGGAAGAACGAATAATGGCGTACATCTACAAGACAGAACAGTTTTGCAGCTTTAAAAATACTCTATACTCCATCTACTCATCTTTCCCTTTCCCCCAGCACCTGCCAACCACTGATCCATTTTGTCTCCATTGTTTTTTCTTTTCCAGAATGTTATATAATTAGAATCATGTACTGTAGCCTTTTCAGATTTTTTTTCCACTAAGTATACATTTAGGGTTCCTCTATGTCTGTCTATGGCTTGATGGTTCATTTTGTTTTAACATAGAGTAATATTCCATTGTCTGGACATACCACAGTTTATCCACTCACCTATGAGTAAAAGGAATCTTGATTGCTTCCAGGTTTTGGCAGTTATGAGCATAGGTGCATGTTTTTGTATGGCCATAAATTTTTAATTCCTCTTGCAAATACTAAGGAGTGTGATAGCTAAATTATATTGTGAGAGTGTGTTTAGTTTTATAAGAAAACAGAAAATTGTCTTCCAAAATGGACCATCTTGGATTTTCACTC
>NW_021875961.1:0-754 GCF_006229205.1 Suricata suricatta | reverse complement strand
TGTACAGCTTGGTTAGCGTGTGGGTGTCAGCGAGTACTGCTTGCAAATGTCGCTGATGGCTGTGCCTCTACTGTTTTAGGTGAGGAACTGCTTAGTGGCCGTGTCCTTGGGCCCACACGGGGCACTGGTAGTGCAGAATGTAGGCTGCACAGGCCGTGGCTCTTCGGGGCCACCATTGTCACTTCTTTACTTGGTCCACATTAGGGTGACGATCCTGTCAGGAAGGTGGAGCATCCCGCTCAGCCTCAGCCCCTTTCAGGCATCTTGGAAGGGGGGACCTGAGAGCTGAAAGCTCTTTTTAATTTCTCAGCTTCATGGCCACGTTTTCGTTTCTTAGCCTCTGGGCTGTTGCTTATTGATCACAAATGCCTTGTGGGAAATTGGCGCTAAATATCAGGCTCACTTCTTTGATCTTCCCTTCTTTCTAGGATCTCAGCCTTGGTATCCTGGATGCTCTGGTGGCTCTGGACTCCAATTTATATCTCCTCAGACTCATGCAACTGTCCAAAGCTCTGGTAGCTTCACGGTGTCTTAGCCACGACTTTCTGCTTGCTGCCTGTCTCCTCTGCCTCGGAGCTTCTGCGTGGGAACCAGCGAATGCCTCCAGGGAAAAGCAATCATGAAGGTAGAGTGCCTTCCCTTCTTTTTGGGATTTTGGCTAATAAGTCCTGGCTGCCTTGGTGGCTCTCTGGTGATTTTTAAAGGGTTGTTTTTTTGTTTTTCTTTTCAAAAGTTTTTAATAGCGGCATTTATC
>NW_021875960.1:0-754 GCF_006229205.1 Suricata suricatta | reverse complement strand
TGAATCTTTCCAGAGGCTTTCAATTTATTTTGTCCAGATCCATCAGGGGATCTCTATCTAGGGCAGCTATAACCCTATGAAATGTGTTTTTTTAAATAATAAAAGCCAAAAGTCAAAATAACTCCTTGATCCATGGGATGCAGAATGGATGTTGTATCAGAGAGTATGAAAACAACATTAATTTTATTGCCATCTCCATTAGAACCCTTGGATGACAGGTGCATTGGCAATTAGCACTAATCTTTTGAAAAGAATCTTTTTTTTCCTGAGCAGTAGATCTCAACAGTGGGATTAAAATATTCAGTAAACTATGTTGTTAACAAATGTGCTGTCATCCAAGCTTTTTTGTTCCATTAATAGAGAACAGACAGAGTAGATTTGACATAATTCTTAAGGGCCCTAGGATTTTTGGAATGGTACATTAGCATTGGCTTCAGCTTAAAGTCACCAGCTGCATTAGTCCCTAACAAGAGATTCAGCCATCCTATGAAGTTTTGGAGCCAGGTATTTACTTCTCTCTTGCTATGAAAGTTCTAGATGTCTTATTCTTCCAACAGAAAGCTGTTTCATCTACATTGAAAATCTGTTGTGTAGTGTAGACACCTTCATCAATTATCTTTTTTAAAATATAATTTATTGTCAAATTCGCTAACATACAATGTATACAGTGTCCCCTTGTTTTGGGGGATAGATTCCTGTGGTTCATCACTTACTTACAATGCCCAGTGCTCATCCCAACAAGTGCCCTTCTCAA
>NW_021875959.1:0-754 GCF_006229205.1 Suricata suricatta | reverse complement strand
ATAAGTTTCCCTTTATAAACTGTGTTACCTGCATTCCACACATTTTTATATATGTTTTCATTAGTAGTCACTTCAAAATATTTCCTAATTTCTCTTGTGATTTATTCTTTGAATCATAAATTATTTAATAATGTGTTGGTCAATTTCCAATACTTGGGGTGTTTCAATCATCTATCCATTACTGATTTCTAATTTAATTCTAATTTAATTTTTAATTCTCATGATCTAACATATGGTCTATTGTGAATATTCAATGTGCCCATGGAAATAATGCGGGCTCTACTATTGAATGTTATCAAAATTCAAAATAAACTGCCAGTTATTTTACCAACGAACATGGATTTATTCAGGAATAGCTGAGAATTACAATCCAGAACAAGCTACCAAACCAGAGCCAAGTTCTAGAGAACAAAGGAAAGAAATGCTCTTTTATAGAAGAAAAGAGGATTTGGGAAGGACTGTTGCAAACTAAAAGTCCCTTGGAGTAAACTGGGAGTTCAAAGTATAGCCACTTTTCATTGGCTGAGCTGTGACTCTCTCTTATTGACTGGGCTGTTGCCAGGGTAGGAAGAAATTTTTCTTCCTCTGCTAAAATAGTACTATTGACTTACAACATCTGTCTCTTCCTCTTAGATTTACTGGGCAGAAGTAAATAAGTGCTGGGCATGAGAGCTCCCCCTGTTAGCCTCCTGGTGCCATTCTAAATGAGTTTTCTTTTTATTAACTTTTCACAGTTTTTATTAAGTCAAACTGG
>NW_021875958.1:0-1566 GCF_006229205.1 Suricata suricatta | reverse complement strand
ACCTCCCTAGCCTTCTTGACCCTCACTGAAGTCCTGCATCCTCCTGACCACTTTCAGATAAAGTGCTATCAGAGTTTCCCACACTACTTCCTGGCTTCCAAACCTAGATTTTCACTCCACCCTGGCAGAGAATCACTGCGCCACCTGGTGGCTTCATCTGAGAACTTCAACTTTCTCAGAACCTTGAATCCCAGGAGAAAACTCCAAATAAATCCAGAATACAGGATCTAGCCTGGAGAGAAACTAGGGCCCTGAGCCACCTATAATGACTGTGGTGAACATACATTCACACTAAGCTCTCCCTTTTGAAAACATACACACACACATAAATGTTTTCCTCGCACATGATGACAGATCACAATACTTCATGACATTTTGAGAGTGATTTTTAACTAAATATTTAATCATTTCAATTATTTTAAATTAGTTTCACATTAACTATAAAACAATTACTTAATTACAGCAATTTCTGTAATTGAACTCTTGCTATAAGCTAGGTATTTTACATAATTTTTTAAAATCTCACTTAGGTTTTATATCTGTCCTGCAAGGATGAAAATGTTTCCATGTTCCATGCGGGAAACCCGCAGCTCCAGCAAGCCCTTCAGATGCGCACTCCCCTGTGTACCTGTGGGCCCTAAAGCCAGGACTGTCTGACGCCAGCCTCCCTCCCTCTCCTCAGTGCTGTAGAGTTTTCCAGAAGAACCCCGCCATCTCTGCGTAGTTTTCCTTCTTTCACCACCAGGGTGAGTGTTGTCCCTGCTGCTTCCAGCAGATGCAAGGACCGAAAGTCAGTGGAGCATTTCCTGAGTGCTGGGCCTGCTACGGGGGGCTACGTAGGTCAGCTGTACCCTGCTTAGTCTTTGCAGCAACTTGGGAGGTAGGTCCTCCTCTGGCCGGGTGAGGCAGCCTGCCCAGAGACAGGCTAGCAGTCGCTGTTACCTCACATCCATGCCCTGAACCGCCACCCAACCGGCTTGTTTGTGTATTTTTTTAGAATCAAATTACAATCAGTATCAAATTTTTAGTTTGGTTCAATAATACAAGAACAGTAATGCAAATGTGCCTACAGCCAGGCAGTAGGACCTTTTGCCATGACCCCCACCTCCCTCTCAAACCCCACTTCTTGGGTCTTTGGTTCTTCCAGCTCTTCCAACATCTTTGTAGCTAAGTCCCTGCATTAAATCCCTGTTTACCAGAATTATTTAGAGTGCTTTTCTGCCTGGACACTGATTAACACCTTCTAACAAGAAAGAAATGTTCATGGCATTGATCTCTTAGGTTCTCCTGGAATAAAAAATATTTGTTCTGTCATGATTCACACTTCCCAAGTCATACAATATTTTAATTACTTTTAAGATCGTGCTCTGGATCTCTCCTACACAAATGCCACTTTTTAAATAGATAATTTTGAAAGAATTATGTAGTTGACCTAAAAGTGTTTGGGGACTGTGAAACAGTATGACTGGGGTTTGTTTGTTTGTTTTTAAAAATAGCAATTATTTTTTATTGTGTTCATCTGTGGTGTATTACATTCAGCAAAGTAGCTGGTGGTTTCTTTTTTTT
>NW_021875957.1:0-754 GCF_006229205.1 Suricata suricatta | reverse complement strand
GGGAGGGAGGTCAGCAAATTGACCTGGGATTCGAATCTCTTATTGTATTTGTGGTGGTTAAATGGAGCCTTATTGGTGTATTGCTTCGTTATTTACTTGATGATCCCAGAACGGAAGGCAGGCAGCCTGTGTGTTGTTGGAAGCAGGTGC
Source organism: Suricata suricatta (assembly GCF_006229205.1). Classification (NCBI taxonomy): domain Eukaryota; kingdom Metazoa; phylum Chordata; class Mammalia; order Carnivora; family Herpestidae; genus Suricata; species Suricata suricatta. Next base: position 604 of record NW_021875957.1, on the reverse strand, counting down.
GGGCTGGAGCGGCCGGGCAGCCAGGGCCGGGGGCAGGGTTCTGGATCTCTGCAAGGCTGTGAGTCTGTGTGCCCTTGGAGACCTCCGAGGTGGGCCAGGTCTTGTAAGATGCCTGTGAGAAGTGAGCCAAGGGGGAAAACCCCAGGCTGAGGAGCCAGGCCCGCCTGGCACTCCTGCTTATGGGCTGGGAGATTTTAGGCAAGTCACTCAGCCTTTCTGGCCCTCAGTTTTCCCATCTGCAGGATGGGGATAATGAAACCTCCCCATCGGGTGGTAATTAGGATTAGGTGGTTCCTTTATTTCCCTACCGGGGTTAATCATGATCGGCTTTATTTGTCCCTTGTCCTGAAGCAGGTTTAATCTCTGGCTGTGCTCCCAACAGGAAGTTTTGCCTGCTGGGAAAATTTAGAGCAGACGTATGCACATCTTTTTCTCAGTGTGAGAAAGTGGCGAACTTTGATTCCAGTATCTGTAAATTACAAGTCACTGTTTTGGGGACTAAATGGATAAGGGGCTGGAGTGTTCAGAGAGGGAAGAAGCTACAGATAAAGGAAATCTGATCCTAGCACCATCTGACTGAGTCTTGGGGTGAAGCGGGGTGAGT
>NW_021875956.1:0-754 GCF_006229205.1 Suricata suricatta | reverse complement strand
AGAGGGAGGAGCCAATGAGAGACAGCTTTGGATTCAGTTGAATTCAGGACATCAGTTGAATTCCCAGATGCAGTGAGCATGTGTCTGGGATTTTAACCTACAGAAGTTAACATTTCTAAGCAAGAGTCATGTATCTTCTGTCTGCTGACAAGAATTCTTCTTAATGCATAGGAGTTACTAATTGTCATAATAGAGGTCTGAATACCATGTTATTGATATTCTAAATACCAAAGTATTGCTTTGTCAAACAGCATTGAGCCTAATGACATTAAAACTTTGAAATCCCTAGGTTTTAAAAATTTTGTTACATTTGAAGTCTTTACAACAGAAAAATTATGTTTTAATCTTTGATATGCAATCTACCTTTTGAGGACACTTTAGAAGATTTCTCTATTAGGCCATGTTACGGGGACTTCTCCTACTAGAAAGGCTGGACAGTCCTTCCTTCCTTGGTCCTCTTACACTGTTCGTAAAGCCCTGACCAGGGTTCCACTTACATTTATATTTTTAACACATGTATGTGCCCTGTGAGAAGGTAGGCCTCTTGAGAGCGTAGGGAACTTCATGTTCTTCCTTGCAAGCTTTGCACCTATCACAATACCCAAAACAGAGCAGTGATAAGTTTGTTAAATTCCAGCATCAGGCAATAAAAACTTAGCAATGGTGTGATAATGTCCATTATTAAGTAATATTATTGTTACTGAGATCAAAACACACCAGAGACCAGGTTATGTTAGTGGTTATGTTAGTTTTC
>NW_021875955.1:0-754 GCF_006229205.1 Suricata suricatta | reverse complement strand
TTGATATGAGAGCCACCAGATTTGTCTGTGCTCCCTTCACCCTTGAGGAATCATGTTTAAGGGAGCTTCTAATTCTATATCAACTCATATATATAATCCCTGAACTCATTGGTGATTTTCAGGGACAGTAAAGATCTCAATCAGTATCCCACATCATCTAATAATAGTCTATAAAGATTTAAGTCTCTAAATTTTTTTTCCTGTACTTCTTTGAATACCAAATCAAGGTGGAAAGATCTAAAAGTAAAATGGAAACATACCAGGGATGCTTCCCCATTATTGATGCATCAAGTTCAGGAGATGATCTCCATCTTTCCAGTCTCTTTCCAGTGTAGAAAAATGGCTCATGTGATTTGATTTCTGATCACCTAGCTCATGATTTAATAAATTACGTGGCTCAAAATATGGTTTGTTCTTTATAAATATTCTCTTGTGTGATACCCAGAGCTCCATGTACTGAATCTAGCTGGTATCGAGGGCTGGTGTTGCGGCTTTACAGTATTATCCCAGAGCACACTTATTTCTAGTCAACATCCCTTGGTCCCTAAGAGGATAGTCATAATCCTCATGAAGAAAGATGGCTTCTAAGACCCTTACTATCACTCAGAAATTTTGAGCAATCTGATGAAGCTGTGGTGTGCTACCACCATCTCATATTGGATTCCAAAAGCCATATCTGTGCTTTTTTTTCTCTACTTCATATTCAGTGGCATTATCTTGTGTATTAGTTTTCTCTGGCTGCCATAACAAAATA
>NW_021875954.1:0-754 GCF_006229205.1 Suricata suricatta | reverse complement strand
AGGAATTTATCCAAGGGACACAGATGCGCAGTTTTGAAGGGGCGCGTGCACCCCAATGTTTATAGAGAGCGCTACTGATAACAGCCAAAGTATGGAAAGAGCCTAAATGTTCATCGGCCAATGAATAAAGAAGATGTATATGTATACACACCCACATATACATACAATGGAGTATTACTCAGCAATCAAATAGAATGAAATCTTGCTATTTGCAACTACCTGGATGGAACTACAGGGTATTAAGCTAAGCGAAATTAGAGAAAGACAAATATCATGAGGAACTTAAGATACAAAACAAATGAACATGAGGGAAGGAAAGCAAAAGTAATATAAAAACAAGGAAGGGGACAAAACATAAGAGACTCTTAAACACAGAGAAGAGGGTTGCTGGAGGGGTTGTGCTACGGGGATGGGCTAAACGGGCAAGGGGCATGAAGGAGGACACTCAGGATGAGCACGGGTGTTACACACAGGGGGTGAATCACTGGAATCTACTCCTGAAGTCATTATTGCACTAGATGCTAACCTGGATGTAAATTTAAGAATGTTAATACATAAATTTAAAAATAAATATTTCTATAAAAATAGAAAAAATAAGTAAGTGCTAGAGATACAAAGGTATCCCTAGACAGACACGGAAAAAAATTAATCTCATTGTATGTCTCGGGTAATCAGATACACCGTCAGTGAGCAGTCATGTATTAAATCTTTTGTTTTCTGAGTAGCAGGTCTCAATAGTGGGCTTAAAATACTC
>NW_021875953.1:0-754 GCF_006229205.1 Suricata suricatta | reverse complement strand
CTAGTTGGGATACTACTCTCTCCCTCTCAGTCTGCACCTTTATCCACACTCACTTGCTCTTTCAAATATAAGTAAATTTTTTCATTAATTAAAAAATAAAAGCGAGCACATAAACTAAAATTTAAAAATAAAATAAGGGTGCCTGGGTGGCTCAGTTGGTTGAGCGTCCGACTTCGGCTCAAGTAATGATCTCGTGGTCCATGGGTTTGAGTCCCACATCAGGCTCTGTGTTGACAGTTCAGAGCCTGGAGCCTGCTTGGGATTCTGCGTCTCCTTCTTTCTCTGCCCCTCCCCTGCTTGTGCTCTGTCTCTCTCTGCCTATCAAAAATAAATAAACACTAAAAAAATTAAAAAATAAAACAATCTTCTAAATAAATATATACATACTAAACTAAAAGAGAAAAGAACATGAAATGGAAATTTTTTTAAATCCTAAAGACAAGAAGCAATAAAAAAGGATTTGAGAACAAGCGACCATTAAAGACAAAGAAACTCCAACATGCATGTAACAGGAATCCCCAAGTGGGAAACAACAGGGAACAGAATAAATACTAAAAAACCAATTCAATATTGCTAAAATACAAAAGATGGGGAAGATTAACCCACAAAGGCCAACAACACTAAGACATATTCTGATAAAACTGCTGGACTCTATAGAGAAAGAAGTACTTTTTGAACATCCAGGAAAAGAGACCAAGTCGCCGTCACGGAAGAGTGCCTTCAATTTTAATAGCAATGCTTTGAGACAGAAGAA
>NW_021875952.1:0-754 GCF_006229205.1 Suricata suricatta | reverse complement strand
TATTTGCAGTTAGTATTTTCCATCCCAGTCCCCTGAAAATCAAATAGCAAGAATCATTCTCTCTATTTTGGAGATCAAACAGCTGAGGATCAAAGAGCGTGACTGGCTGAAAGCATCAGACCTTGTTTATAGTGGAGGTGGTACTGGTGTGCGCACTTCCTGGGACCACTGTCCCAGATGCCTGTATGACACTAGACGCCCTGGGCCAGCTCTGTGGAGCAGGGGACATTTCACCTCAAAGAACTAAACCAAGGAGCTGAGGGCCAAGTCAGACCGGATATTCCATGGCAAACACAGTGTGTTTGCTTTGGCATTCTTGACCCTAGCCAGAATCTTAATCAAGATTAAGCTCTTCATCGACTCATCAAAACATTAATCAGGGGCATATCCCTGTGTTTACCAATATTCTTGATGTTTAAGCCTTTCTTTTCTTGCACACTAGGGAGATTGTTGGAGCTGTGCCAACACCCCCAGCTGCCCGAGGTGGAGTAAACCAAAGGTAATTACGAATGCAGTGATAACGTTTGGAGAGCAGTGTGTTTGTTCCATAATCAGACCCCATCTTCTGGGAGGTGTGAGTAAGTGTGCATCTGCGGGAATGTTGTACAACTGTAATTTGCATCATTCTTTTCACGACCAGGCATTCTTAGCAAGCTGAGATGAACATTTTTACCCCAGGTGACTTTTCAACCCAGTACCCACCTTCTAGAAAAATCATAGGATTGTAGACTTAGAAGGGACTTTCCAAGATAAT
>NW_021875951.1:0-754 GCF_006229205.1 Suricata suricatta | reverse complement strand
GGGTTCAAACTCACAAACTGGGAGATCACGACCTGAACTGAAACCAAAAGTCGGAGGATTAACAGACTGAGCTGCCCAGGCGCTCCCAGGATGGACCCCTTTGGATTATGCCCGTGGCGGATTAGAGCCCAGCAGCCCTGAGCACAAGCGTGCCCGGCTCTCCCTGGCTGCCACCCAAGTGCTGTGAGATCTGCTGGATGGGATGTGGCCCCAAAATTAATTGTCATATTTTAGGCAAGGCTTTCTTGGCTCTCTGGACGGGCACTGTGCCCAGGGTGGGGCCACTCCCCGGGTGTGACGGTGCTAATGTCCCAGCCGCGCCCTCGGTCTGCGATGTTTTTCCAAAGTGCTGGATTTTTCCTCTCTCCTCTTCTCTGTTCTGAGCTTCTCTGCCAGCACTCTGGGTCGCCCGCATCACCCCGCCCCAGGACATGCGGCTGTCTGTCAGCTTTGTGCCTTTCCCACCAACTCCCTGCTTTCCACTATCAGCAGTGTGACAGCCAGGGCCACCAGTCCCTTCCTTCCAGCCATGGTCTGGGGCTAGGTCAGTTCTGAAGGCTGTGCCTGCCACCCTGGACGCCGGGGCCAACACAGGCACATGCAGACGGGCGGCAGGAGGGCCCTGGGTCAAATGCTGCATGGCAGGCAGAGCTCCTAAGGGAGGCTTTGAAAGGTTGGGGAAAAGCAGGAGTTTGGGGGTCAGAACATGTGGATCCTTGAGTAATGGTGGGACCTGAGCAGGTTATCACAGCCT
>NW_021875950.1:0-754 GCF_006229205.1 Suricata suricatta | reverse complement strand
CTTTTTAGTTTTGAGAGGGAGAGAGAGAGAGCAGAAAAGAGGGGCATCTGGAGTTTGGAGCAAGCTTAGAAGTGTATGAGGAAGAAATGGTGTCTTCATTGTTGGCGAGCACTGAGCCCAGCAGCTCAGAGGGGCAGTTTCTGTTAGCTGGGCCACAGGACTATCTGGATGGAAGAGATTTTTTTATTGACACCTCAATAGGTGACTTTTTTTTTTTTACTTTGAAACAATCATAGGTTCACAGGTAATTTCAAAAATAGCACTTGGAGTTATGTGTGCTCTTCATCTAGTTTATTCCAATGGTGACATCTTATTTAATTGTAGTAGAGTATTTAGCAAATAGATGTAGTAGATGACACTTCTTTCTTCCATTTTCTTAAATTGTAGTAAAATGCACATGAAGTTTACCATGTTGACCATTTGGAAGCGTACAGTGCAGTGGCCCCAAGTACATTCATATGGTTGCACAATCATCTAACTCTAGAAGCCATTCATCCAGTAAAACTGAAACTCTGCTCATGAAGCGTTAACTCCCCAGTTCTCCTCCACTAGACCTTGGCACCCACCATTCCACTTTCTCTCTCTGAATTTGACTCCTATGGGTACCTCATGGACTGGAATCATGCAGCATGGATTGGTCATTGCACTGGCTCATTGCAGTCGGCATCATGTCCTGAAGTTTCATCCATGTTGTAGCATGTGCCAATTTCCTCCCTTTTGACGACAGAGTATTATTCCATTGTATGTATGTGTC
>NW_021875949.1:0-754 GCF_006229205.1 Suricata suricatta | reverse complement strand
AAAACGGTTTTTTTTTTAACGTTTATTTATTTTTGAGAGACAGAGAGAGCATGAGCAGGGGGGGGAAGCAGAGAGAGGGACACGCAGAATCTGAAGCAGGCTCCAGGCTCCGAGCTGTCAGCACAGAGCCCGATGCGGGGCCCGAACTCAGGATCCATGAGATCATGACCTGAGCCGAAGTTGGTGTCTCGACCAACTGAGCCCCCCAGGAACCCCTGAAAGTGTTTTAAAATTGACCGTGGTACAGTTGTACAGCCTTGTAGTAGTTGTGCATATACTAGGAACCATCAAACTGTGCGTTTGAAATAGGTGAACTATGACTCCGGCACTGCATCTCAATAAACGGTTATCTTAAAAGAAGAGAGAAAGCAAGCTGCGGACGCCGACTGCAGACGCCCGTTAGGAGAAGGGAGGAGTTTACAGTGGTGACGTGGCCCTTACAACGTGGTACTGTCCCAAGAATTTATATCTTTATTTTAAACCTAAACACGACCTTTCACTGTATTGGTTCCTCTTTGGGCCCTTTGGGGCCCTCCTGCCGGACTCCCCCTTTTACTTCGGAACCCTCCGGACTCAGGGGAGCGCCGGGGTCCCAGGGCCCCCAAAGGCGCGGGGCTCCGCCGACGGGGGCGGGCCGGGGGCGGCCGCTGTGACCTCGGGGCGTGTGCAAACACCGCCCCCCGCGGCCACCGATAGGTCCCACCCCACCTTGGCGACCTGCGGGGCGGGGGCGGGGAGAGGCGGCGCGGGAGGC
>NW_021875948.1:0-754 GCF_006229205.1 Suricata suricatta | reverse complement strand
TTTTCTGTGGAGTTTTGACTCATCTGCTAAATCTGGAAGATACCTTAGGGATGAGGGCCTGCCTCAATTTTTAACAAAAGACTGAAAGTATGGATGATATGCTACAGTCATGCTGTTACTCTAAGTATATGACAGGTGATCTCCCAAAAATGAGTTGGTATTTTTGAGGCTCTCTTAACTCCATCCAATTTCACATGATTGATTCATTATATAAACCTCACTCATAGAAAGTGTCAAAATATCAAGTTTCTCTGTATTATAAATATTACTTCTATTTATTTATAGTCTTAACTGTAATTTTTTTCTCACTTGAACAAGTTAATGTAGTTCATGCATTTTTTTGGAAAATTTCTGCCAAATCAGGATCCTAAATTTCCTTGATTTTTTTTTTCCTCTTTTAGACCCAGATATCCACCAGGTCTTAACTAATCTTATCTCCCTTGAAATAGGTAACCCACATAAATTTTTTATGTATAAAAAAATATAAAATGAAAAGATTTCTTCCTGTTCCTCATTCCCTGAGTCCGTCTTCCATCCTTCCTAGTTAACACAACACCGGTAACAGATTTATTTCACACTCCTCCATTTTTTATACAGGAATGAGGGCATACTACACCCAGTGGTTTCCAGCTTGTTTTTTTTCCCCTCCCTTATCAGTACATAAAATGCCTGGTCATTCTTTTTGGCAGCTGTGTAATATTCTACTACATGGTTGTACCACAATTTTTACCACTCGATCCACCTAATGGGACAC
>NW_021875947.1:0-1566 GCF_006229205.1 Suricata suricatta | reverse complement strand
GCAAAAGGTCTACCCAAATGGATTATGGAAAATCTTGCAATGGATCAATTTTTTAAATATTTAACTGTCAAAACTGATTTTCCCAGTGACAAATGACCTGGTGCTGACAACAGAGTAGTAAGGTAAATGAAAGAAAGACAGTGATCTGGTATGTGTTCTTCACACATTGCTGGGATTCAAAGTTAGACAGGATTTTAAGTGCTCATCTTCATAACATCATTTATTTTACACACAGGAAACTGACGACTTGAGAAGATACATGATTAGAATATCACAGGTTTTAATTCTCAAGGTATCTCCAACAAAAGCAACATTACCACTACCAACAAAAACAATAAAACCTAATAGATGATATTCTTAGGACAATCTTTAGCATTATTGAACTCTCTGATTAGAATTGTAACCATAAACACAGTTCTCATTGCTTTTTATTATTTTTTAAATTGAGCAGACTGAGGTATAAATTGAGGTTAACCCATTTATATGTCATATTATTTATTCTATCCTGTAGTCATGTGTTGATACAATCATTACCAATATATAGGTAACAGGACTGCGGTAGCGTTAGGGGAGTGGCTTTGAGGGAACAGAAAAGTGGTTTACTAAGTTAGTGACCTGGGCTCAATATAGAGCTCTGTCAAAATATATAATTTTACTAAACTCTTTTAGAAACCCCAATTTTCATCCTCACCTGCCAATTGCATAGAAAAGCAGATTCTTTGAATTCTGTTTGGACTCTTCTTAATTTTTTTATAACTTGTATTCTTTTTCCCTTCTATTGTTCCATTTGACATTTGTATATCATTTTTGAATCCTGAAAGTCTCTTTTAATCTTAAAGTATATGACAGCCTTGAAAAATCATTATAAGAAAATATTCTCTATAAAACTGAATTCTTTATTACCTTTGATTTTGTAGAAATAAGGGATTTGGGGTGGTGGGGCCAGGGTGGCTTAGTTAAGCATCTGACTTTGGCTCAGGTCAAAATCTTGCAGTCCATGAGTTTGAGCCTGGCATCATGCTCTGTGGTGACAGCTCAGAGCCTGGAGCCTGCTTTGGATTCTGTGTCTCCTTCTCTCTTTGCCCCTCTGCCTCTCACACTCTGTATCTGTCTCTCTCAAAAATAAGTGAACATTAAAAAATTGTTAAAATGAAATAAGGCATTTGGTAGAAAATAGGTCCAGCAAAGAAGTGGTTGTTTTCCATGGCTCAGATCTCAAGCTTATTTAAACATTGACCTGAAAAATGGGCCTCTTTTTTTTCCATGTCCACTTTTTGAATTTCATTCTTCATACTTACCAAAGGACTGAATGGCACACACAAAAAGAATTTCATCCACCTTTGCTTTTCTAGCCACTGGCTATAATTTTATCTCTTTTGCCTTCACAGTAGTGGCTAGTGTTGCACTTTTAGGTCAACTGACAATTGTATCTCTCATATTTGTAGACAGGAATAGATTAGCTGTCACTCAATGAGAGTTGAGATTTTCTAAGGAAGATTCCATATATATTTCAGGAAAGGAAAGCTCCAAAGAGTTGACTAGTAGTTCAGAGATAGCTCTTTCTCC
>NW_021875946.1:0-754 GCF_006229205.1 Suricata suricatta | reverse complement strand
GGCAATTCGATAAAGCCCGGGGGAGCTAAGCTGTCTGGGTGGGCTGGTTCCAGGTTGGGTAAAGGGAATAATGGGGTCCCCATGCACTTGCTCCAGCCCAGTCTGTGGTTTCCTGGCAGCCTGACAGGCTGCCTTCCAGAGAAGATGGGCGCCTGGAGGCATCCGCAGCCCCCAGGCTGGGCTCAGACCGCCCACCCACGACCTGGCAGCTCCACTCCAGCCTGAGGAAAGCCCGCCAGCCCAGGCACTTCTTTCAAGTGCTTCTGGGGGCCTGAACAGCTCCAGGGGGCGCAGGGCCGTGGGCCGGCTGGCGAGCCACTGAGACGGCCCTCTCCAGGGCCTCTGATCTGTGACCTCCCTGCCACTGCACACCTCAAAGTTCACCCTGGGGCCGGTCCCCTGCCTTCCGGGGCTATGAAGGCTCCAGGATCCCACCCCCACATGTCCCCGAGGCACTCCGTGCCAGTAAGTCTCAGTCACTCGTGACCTGTGACTCCTTTCATGCTCTCCCACATCTCCTAAATGACCAGAAAGATCACCCTGCCCTACTAACCGGGACACATTGTGACTTGCCCTGCTTCTCCGCCTGGAGCACAACCTTGGCAGTGAGTCAGCTGCCCCTGCGGCCTCTGTGGCCTGGCACCACGCCTCAACGCTCTGGGCCTTAGTTTCTCCTTCTGTAAAATGGAAATATTAATAGTGCTGCAGAACACTGTCGCGGGGACAAATAAGTCAGACTCATAAAGCTGCTAAC
>NW_021875945.1:0-754 GCF_006229205.1 Suricata suricatta | reverse complement strand
TTGGGCGCCGAAGATCAAGCACTGAAAATGCACTTCAAAAAAAAATTAAAAATAATTCCAGAAATGAACCACATTTTATAAATGTTCATGCTCCGTCGATCATTTGAGAACTTAATTTTTTTTCCGTCAGCAAAGCTATCTGTGGTTTTTTTCTTTTCCGCACTTTTTCTAAATTTAAATTTTAAGTAGTTAACATACAGTGCAATGTTGATTTCAGGAGTAGAATTCAGTATCCTTTTTTCTTAAAACGTGTTGTTGTTAGTACTTCTTAGTTACCGGTTCAAAGCATAAATTAATTAAACCCACTAGTTTAAACCTGGGCCGTATTAGACTCAAATTGTTCCTTCTCTGTGTGTGCCATTAGCCATAAATGAGATGTGTTGGCAGACAACAGATGTCTTTAAGAGAACATAGAGTTTTCTATGCTGTGTTTTCACGTGAACTCTCTAGAGTCTGGACAGAAATACTTTTACAGACCACCAGTTCTTGCTTGTCTTCCCTGAAGTGCCTCATCTACAAATAAACCTATTATGAGACACGCTTTGGGTTGAAGAGCACAAATGTGATTCATCATATTCTACATAATCTGCCATTTGTGAGTCTTGTGGGGTTTTTTCACTGTACCATAAATAGGGATATTTCAGGAATATGTTTCAAATTTAGTCTGTTTAAGAAATATGTTGGGCGCATGAGTGGCTCAGTCAGTTGAGAGTCTGACTTCGGCTCAGGTCATGATCTCGCGGTTTGTGGGTTC
>NW_021875944.1:0-754 GCF_006229205.1 Suricata suricatta | reverse complement strand
TAAAGGGTAGAAGGCGGGCAGCTGACGTGAGTCAGTTGCTAGGAAACAAGGGCGAGGACTGCAGCATCAGCACGCCGCCTGAGAGGCTAACAAGGCAGGCTTGGGAGGTAAACAAGAAGGCCTCAGCTGAAGGTGGTAACGCAGCTCTTGCTGTGCTGGGAGTGATAACGCAGCTCAGCTGTGCGGGTGGCTGATCTTGCAGGTCAAGGCACATGTCTTTTCTTCTGGCAGCTCCCTACACCTGGGGCTCTCCTCTGAGCCGTCCCCTCCTTGCCATTTCCCGGCTCAGCCACTGGCTTCAGCCCCTACACCAGCACGGAGTGCTCCCTGTGCCCCACGGGGAGGGACTCCCCCTGCAGGCCCACTCAGGAGGGTGGGGGCATGACCACAGCCAGCTGTGAGACTCTGGGCAACGTGACTGAATTTCTGGAGCCTTCTCTGAGATGATGTGATTATATCCCATTCACAGGGTCGTCATCAAGGCATCCACAGGGCGCGGGGCACATGCGTCCCCGCACCTGCCTGAGATCCTGCCATTAATGCCTCCTGTTTGGGTAAAGGCGTAGTTGCGCCCACTGGAGCCGCCCCTGGGAGAGCATCTCAGGTGCTCCGCCCGCACTTGGACCTGGTGGCCGATGCACGACACCTGGACAGGGCCTGCAGACGGGAGTGGCGGGGGAGGGGCGGGCACCTGTCCGGAGAGTGCATGGTTCTCTACCCGAGTCACACCAGAAACACCCAAGGGCTTGCTGGC
>NW_021875943.1:0-754 GCF_006229205.1 Suricata suricatta | reverse complement strand
ATTACCACTTACAAACTGCCCTTAAATAACGGCATTTGTCTTCTCCTTGCTGCATGACCATGACTAATACATGCACTTAATAATACAGCCTCAGAAGGCATGAAACAAAATTAGGTAAGTCCATATGAAAAAAAGATATATGAATCTATCTTCACAGTAGAAGATTTCAATGCTCCTCTTCATGTTATTGATGAGCAAACCAGGCAATATGTCAGGAAGGGTAGAAAAGATCTGAACAATACAGTTTAAGGGCACATGGGTGGCTCAGTAGATTAAGCCACTGACTCATGGTTTATGAGATGGAGCCCCACATTAGGCTCTGTGTTGACAGCGTGTACCTTGCTTGAAATTCTCTCTCTCTCTCTCTTTCTCTCTGCCCCTCCCTTACTTGGATGTGCACACTCCCTCTCTCAAAATAAATAAATAAACATTTTTAAAAAGACAATGAATTTTAAAAGTATATAGATGCATATATAAAATTATACAAATAAAGAATATATATTATTTGCCTATATGGGTGGAAGATCTACACAATTAAGTATTACATCATTTAAAAAAGCCTCAACATATTGTGGCAAAGTGACATTACACAAGAGCCTGAGCACAATCAAAGATGGATCTAGATCTAGGTTATCATTATTTTTGTGTGAATTGTTCAAAGATGTCTCTCAAATAACTAGCTAACCACTAAGCTAATAAAAGACACAGTTTATGGTGCCTAGATGGTTCCGTTGGTTAAGTGTTAGACTCTTGA
>NW_021875942.1:0-754 GCF_006229205.1 Suricata suricatta | reverse complement strand
TGCTTCTTCGTCAGATACTCTCTCTGGTCCTTGCTGGCCCAGGTCACACTGGTTCACAGACTCTGCCCACATTATGACAAGCGGAGTTTGCCTTGCCAGGATCAGAATAAATTTGTCCATTCCTCAGAGAGGCCTGACATTTCCTCAGTGTCCATCCTTGCAAACATGGTCCTGTTCTGATATCCTTGTACTTTCCGCTATTTGTCCTTTGTGAGATTTCCTTCAAATCTCTTCATTGATTTTATATGGCTGCAAATGAATATCTCCCTGAAGGGGAAAGAGACCTTGCATTCTTGCCTTAGTCAGGACACCAACTTGGATCAGCTTATACCTCTCATCTATCTATTCTGAGACAGCAAATGCCATGCTTACTTCCTTGGTCACTCCCTACTTCCAGTTGAGACAAATGCCAGTTGGACAATGACATTGTTTTCTTCCTGACTGAGGATAGAAGCAAGCTGTGTAATATCCTTTTGCTTGCTTCAGATTTCTGTGAAGTTGCATCCAAATTAAAGAGATATACTGAATCCTTCATACACTCAGGACATTTGGATTGCTAACTCAGACATACACGTGTCAGACATGCATGGAGAATACAGTCCTTTTTCTGGACAAAGGTCCAGAATATAAGTATTCAAAAATTTCTGAAATCTTTCCCATGTGAGGATGGTCAGGTGGGTATAATATATGTATATTGTATTCATGGAGACCCCTACAGTGTGTCTTGGAACTGTGGCATCACAGAGTGAGGTCA
>NW_021875941.1:0-754 GCF_006229205.1 Suricata suricatta | reverse complement strand
CTGGGCTCAAATTCTCACCCTTCCCTTCCTGCCCTTCCGCTTCCAGCAGCGGTCTTCACCCGCGGTGAGTGGGGTTCCGGGCCCGCCAGGGAGGGGTGTGAGAATGCGGGTCAGCTGGGGGCTGAGTTGTTTTCTGTATGTCCTGAGTTGTGAAAATAGGATGGGTTCGAGCCCGGCGCCCTGGGCTCAGCTTCTGGCCCCTGCAGAGGTCCAGGAGCCGATCCGTAAGCTGGGGGCGTGGCCAAGCAAGGGAGGGGGAGGGGCTTGCCGTGAATATACTCCCGCGGAGGGCAGCCCGGAAAGCCGCGTAAAACACAGAAATTGTGCAGAGCCTTTGAAGGCTGCTGCTGGGAGCCGGCACTGGGAGCCGGCGTGCAGACGGGGACACCTCAGAGAGGCGAGCTGGCACCTCCGAATGGCTTTCCCGGAGGCGCAGCTGATGCGTCCTGGTGTGGGTCCGAGGGGAAGGAGCCAGCATACAGAGAGGCCCGCAGAGCTTCTAGAAACCTTGGGGGGTGGAGAACTGTGACAGCAGCGGCAGCCGGACTCCAGGGTACAAGACCCCAGACCCATGGCAGCACCAGGGGACGCTCAGAGCTGCAGGTTTTGGCATTTTTTTTTTATTAATAGTTTATTGCCAAGTTGGTTTCCATACAACACCCAGTGCTCTTCCCCACAGGTGCCCTACTCCATGACCATCACCCCCTTTCCCCTTCCCTTCCCTCTTCAGCCCTCAGTTTGATCTCAGCATTCA
>NW_021875940.1:0-754 GCF_006229205.1 Suricata suricatta | reverse complement strand
AGCAGGGGAGGGTCAGAGAGAGAGGGAGACAGAATCTGAAGCAGGTTCCAGGCTCTGAGCTGTCAGCACAGAGACCGACTCAATGCAGGGTTCGAAGTCACAAGCCGTGAGTGAGAGCGTGACCTGAGCCAAAGTCCAAAGCTTACCTGACTGAGCCACCCAGGCGCCCCTAAATCCTTCTGTGTGCTGTGAGAAGAGCCAGGCTGCTTGAAACATTGTTGATGGCTTGCCTCATTTTTTTTCTTTATTCTGGCTTTTCTTAAATCACGGAAGGAACCCTATTCTTTTTATTATAACCAATGGTTATTAAAGTTGTCTGTCGGGCATGGGAATCAACGAAGCATTCTCATGCCAGTCCTGTGAGGTGGTTACTGTCATTAGCTCCATTTTATAGATGAAGAGTCTGAGGAGGGGGGAGGTTGCCCCGCTAGGATCGGAACTGAGACCCCAGACTCTTCACTCTGCCTTTCCTGTTCAGCCGTCCCCAGGGTAAGCATTTATGTGAAAATGAGGGCAAGCCTTCTTCCACACCTTTCTCGGTCATACACATGCCCGTCTCCATATCCCTGAAACCTCAGGTGGAGCCAGACACGTGCCTGGAGCCCAATATTTCGTGACGGAAGAAATGAAGGAAAAAGGGAGGGGCAGACATAGAAAATAAGACCGAAGGGAATTATGTGATTCCAAATAACCTTACTCCTACACAGGACATTAAAGCAGGTAAAGGGATAGCAAGGAACAGAGCAGGTGCTAC
>NW_021875939.1:0-754 GCF_006229205.1 Suricata suricatta | reverse complement strand
CCAAACATTCCTAAACAGCTCTGAGACTGGAATTTGAATGACTCAGACATTCAGAATGAAACTTTTTCTCTCAGTCTAACACATCACTTACTTCTGCTTTAAGGGTTTCATTATTATGTTTGTTAAATGCATAGAGATTTGCAGATGCAGAAATTTTTTGATAACAGTTCTAGGTGAGAGAAGGCAAAGTAAATAGATGCGTATTTCTGTAATCTGTATCTTATAATTAAACAGATTGCATATTTGTATAATCCTGTCCAAGTTTCTGGATATGTTTTTAGTGCATTAGGGAAATATGTGGTTTTTCAGCATCTGATCTGGTGGACTTTGCTTCCCAGCTGTCCTGGAATCTCTTGAGTGCAGCTATAAAGAGTTTGGAAAAAGGATATTCATTCCTTTTGAATGTACTCAGAGGCAATAAAAAATTTTGTTCAAGTTTAGCAACAAGAATTTTTACCACCCTTCAAAATTGCAGAAACTCGTGTATTATTTTTATTTTTAAAAATTAATTATTTTATTTTAAGAGAGAGGGAGAGTGAGCAGGGGAAGGGCAGAGAGAGAGAGGGAGAGAGAGAATCTCCAGGCTCTGCACTCTAAACACAGAGCCTGATACTGGGCTCCATCTCACAAAATGTGAGGTCATGACCTGAGCCAAAATCAAGAGTCTAATGCTTAACTGAGCCGCTCAGGAGCCCCTGAATTATATTTAAAACTAATAATTCAGATTATTTTTGTCTATCCGAAAATGTGGATT
>NW_021875938.1:0-754 GCF_006229205.1 Suricata suricatta | reverse complement strand
GTGTGTGTGTGTGTGTGTGTGTGTGTGTGTGTGTGTTGGGAGCACTGGAGTGTACTCTTTAGATTAAAATAAACTTAAGAGACATAACAGTCAAATAATTAGAACCTAGTGTGAAAATCCTAGCAAGGAAGGCATTTTAAGGATTACTGGGGAAATTTGAATCATTAGGAATCATGATTAATTTTGTTAAGTGTGATAATGGTATATGGCCACGAGGGTCATCCTTACATTTTGGAAATACTGGGGTGAAGAGTCACAATGACTATAGTGCTTTGAAATGGTTTAGCAAAAACAAACCACACGAAACTGGGGGCGGGGGTAGTTTGGGGGCAAGGGGCGGGGCAACTGTGCCAAAATGTGAAACAGTTGAACTAGAAGGTGTGCATATGTGTGCTCCGTGTACTATTTTTTCTGTTTTCTGGATAAACACTTTTCACAATAAAACTTTGAAGGAACAATAACAATAAAAATTCCTCCACGCTCGGGACTTCTGGCTACAACAGCGCCAGGCTCGGACTAGAACCCCTGGACCCCGGGGGGCTGGGACCCGGGCCGCAGGTGCGCCTGGCCGGGTGTGGGCGGCGGGGGTCTCCTGCGAGACTCCGCGAGGTCACTGAGGCTCCTGGCCTCTCGGGGCACCACTCGCTCCCCTACTTTCGAGGTGGGTATTTCCACCACATTCCCAGGAACTCGTCCCCCTACGGCGCAAAGCACGCGCAGGTGAAACCGCCCTGAGCGGCACCTGGACTTCCCC
>NW_021875937.1:0-754 GCF_006229205.1 Suricata suricatta | reverse complement strand
TTCTTGTTAGTTTTTGTTTTAGGGCGGGTCTTTTTGACCTAAGTAGGGCATTGCTGTCGAGAAAACTCAGTTATTTTCATCTGATTTGAAATCTACACAGCAAACACATCTTCTACACCAGCCAAATGAAGCAGTTGACAAATTGAACGTATTGCAGTTGTTTCGCTTAATTAATCGGCGCCACTGGAAAGGAGCCGGTTCTTGCCTGCTGCCACCCCCCACTAGGGGTAGTTGCCGAGAAGAGCTGGGGTCTGTTGTGATTAGCACGGTGCCTGGGTGCTGGAGAGGAGAGTTTAAGTCTGAGCATAATTCAAAACTCAAAGCCAAATGCTACTGAATGGGACTTGAGCCAGTCAGTTTAAAGCCGAGGAGAAAGCCTGCCTGCCTTTTCCGTTCTCCGCTTAGGACTGTTGACTTGATTCTTTACTCAGAAGTGGCCCAGGGCTTCGAAGCACACCGTTTATATCTGGTTCTGGGGGCCCGTATCCAGAGCTTGGTGCTGTATCTTATCTACTGTGATATTGTATGGAAGTTCTCGCCTTGAGCTTGCCCCACAAAGGGAGGCGTGGTCCTCATTCGCAGGTAATAAAATGGAAAGACTGCAAGGAATTCCTGCTTTCCTTGAAGTTTGCACTTTTCCTCTCTTAAAACAAACAGCACGCCTGCCGCAGTTTATGATCTCAGATCTTTTAGGGTTTTAAAGGGAATTAGTTTCTTTGAAGTACTGTATCTGTATCTTTTAGCTAAAATGTAT
>NW_021875936.1:0-1566 GCF_006229205.1 Suricata suricatta | reverse complement strand
ATCACAGTAGTTCTTTTGTTCTTTGGACCATGTATCTTCATTTATGCCTGGCCATTCCCCATCAAGTCATTAGATAAATCCCTTGCTGTGTTTTATTCTGTGGTCACTCCTCTCTTGAACCCAATTATATACACACTAAGGAACAAAGACATGAAGACTGCAATGAGACGGCTGAGCAAACGGAACGTGAATGCTAGTGTAAAGTTTTAGATTCCTCTAACTGTAAGCCTAAATTAAGATAATGACATATAATAAAGTTGGTGAATTACTTAATAAAGCTCATGAAAATCTTACATTCCATTTCTCAGTAATTGTCAAAGAACTTTCACATAAAATGCCTCAATTTATCCTTTGGCAATTTTGTATTCTCTATTTTTTGATACAGACACAAAGTTAATATGCTTTCAAAATATTATCTCACTAATTCTCAGAACAATGGCATAAATATGTCAACATTTGGACACTTCTGTGGTTGAGTGGTTCTGAGCATAATAGATGGAAACATCGAAGTTTATAATATTTTTAGATTTTTATTTGGCTCATTTTCCCTAAAAACATCAAGGAAGCAATTACCACAAATCTAACTCAAAAAAATATACCTAGTGCTAAGGATATCTATGAGCTAACTTTTAAGAGGTTTAGAAAAGACTGTAACAGTTTATAGTTCATATCTAGTCACTAGAACCCATAATCCATGAGTTCATTATCAGGAGTGACAGGTAGAGTAAGTCTGATGATATGAAATTTGCCTTATAGGCACTTGATATATTGTAGCATACAAGAGCTCATAAGCAGTAAAAAGGCATTTAAAAAGATCCAAGTTCTCTCAACATATTGGCACAAAGTATATCAATTTGATCCATACATATCACTTTCCATGGTTAGCTTTTAGAAACACAGATTTGAAGTCAGAAAGAGATGGGTTCAACTCTACTTATGCATTACTAATCATGATTGGGCATTAGCTTGTCTAAGCTTCATTTTCCACATGTGCAAAAGGAAGATAACAATACCTATACATATGGTTATTATGAGGGATAATAAGACAATGGAATATAAATCTATTTTATATCAGATATCATTGCATATCAGATAAATAGTACATATCAATGTGCCACTTACAAATTTTAAAATAAATCAATAAATTTATTGATTTATAAATCTATTGGTTTATTTATATCAAATAAATAGCATATTTTGTGGCATATTATCAGGACTCAATAAATATTAGGTACTATTATTATTATTATATAAAGCCTATATATTAACAAGCCAAAAGTTCTCAGCCTTTATTTTATCCTGATGTATTTCAGGGGTATGATATAAACCAATCTTAACAGATGCTCATTTGGGGATATTGTAGTTGTAAGTGTAAATGTGTATATTTATGTGCAGGTGTGTACTCATGCTCATACACCCTACCATCCTTGGAAGTCACGTCAAAAAGTCAAGAGAGAAGTAATGGAAATATAAATTTTTTTAAAGTTTGGCAAATGATTTTGATAAATAGCTCCTCTCTCCAGCAAGAATCACTGAACCAGTCTACAATTGAAGAGTAAAGATAAT
>NW_021875935.1:0-754 GCF_006229205.1 Suricata suricatta | reverse complement strand
GACATAGGGGAACATTCTGGGGAGACAGAAATTTTCTATCTGTGAATTAGGTATGGGTCACATAAATATATCCATTCATAAAATGGTACAGTTAAGATTTATGCATTTCAACGTAAGCAAATTTTTTAAAAAGCAGTTACATATAAAGAAAGTGACGTGCAACAAGAGTAAGCCAGCTGGCCCTAAAGCATGAACAAATCGGGACAACATACATGTGTGCACGTATGCACACTTGAGGCGTGGCGCCCTGCAGGTGGTACGGACAGACATCTCCATGTTCTGAAAGCCTCCGAGGTGCACCCCCATAGACACAGATCCAGGCAAGCCCTTCCTCACGGCCACACTGTCCTAGGGCTCCTGGGAAGTACCTCCCAAGGGGATGACATCTGGACAGGTGACACAAATGGGGTCTGTGTGGGGACCAGAGACAGCTCCCCCAGGGCCCAGAGCATCACCAAGAACCTCTGTCGTGGTGGAAATGAGGGAACAAATATGTCTCCTAATTCCCACATGCCCCTCCAGCGCTTGAAGAGGGAGATACCAAACCTTCCTGCTATGTCCTTGAGCCCTTCTTGCCCCAAGAAGGTCCCCAACATCCTTCCCACAAATGCCTCTGTGCCTCATCCATACAAAATTGGTAGATCTCAGGGGGGCTGACGGTCCCTCATCCAACCCTAACGGAGGGGGGCAGTCTCCCTTCCAAGCATGGAGAGAAGAGAGGAGGCAGGAACCAGGAACAAACTACAGGGCTGGC
>NW_021875934.1:0-754 GCF_006229205.1 Suricata suricatta | reverse complement strand
AACATAATCTCCTGCTCTGTCTCAAAGGCTGCTCTATCCCAAATATCCCAGCTTCTTTCCTAAAGATGATGTCTGGGTTCAGGGGACGGATTACTCATGTTCTTCTTGCCACTCTTCTCTTGCCCTGGCCTCCAGAGTGATATCCGTTGTCCATTTTGAAGCTGTTATCCCTGCTGGCATTTAGAACTATTGCCATCATCTTTTCTCTGGGTGTAGACAGGGCACTGTGATACTTTCAGGCTACCTTGAAAACATATGAGTTCTTGCTGGTGCTGTCCATGCCCTGATTATCTAACTGTGAGAACCTCTAATCTTCTCAGCCTCCAAGCCACATGTTCACCTGCTCAAGATATACCTTTGCCATATCAGATCTGAGGGCCCCCCAGGAAATTAACCCCCTACTGGCATCTGTTTTTATTTGCTTGTCCTCCACATGGTTGTGGGAACACTCTATGAGGCATTCTCCTTCCAGTTTAATAGGTGGGTGCAAGGCAATCATCCCTGTCATTCATGATTTCCTGAACTATTGGATGCATTTTCCTATCAGGGACACCTGATCTATTCCTTTCACGAACAACTTTGTCCTGACCTCTCCTTTGCATCATTGAAGTGGACAGTGAGAATTGTTTTCCTTTTAATTCCCTTCCATCTTCTTGACTCTGGTCTAACTGCAACTGACTTTATGTGGGATAGAAGTATCTCCTTGCACATTATTCACATTATTCAGATTGTTTTCGGGCATTCTCTGGAGAAA
>NW_021875933.1:0-754 GCF_006229205.1 Suricata suricatta | reverse complement strand
TTCTGTGTCTCCTTCTCTCTCTGCCCCTCCCCCTCTCATGCTCTGTCTCTCTCTGTATCAAAAATAAATAAAACATTAAAACAAAATTTAATCCCTTCCCTAGTCTGGACCAGTCAGCCATCTCCCCGGATGAAGGCGATCCGCCTTTTGCACGGTCCGACTGCATACACCCGAAAACCTTCCAGCAGGAAGACCCCAGGCCCACACTCGGGAGCTGACTGAAGCTACACAGGAGGGCGGCCGTGTGGCGCCGTGCTGCCTGCGGACCGAGGAACGGCGGAGCGCCGGCGTCGTGCAGGTGCACGGAGGGTTTCATCTTCGGAACCACGCCACGCATTACGTAGTATTATTCTCACCTTCGAGGGACAGAAACGGAGTCTTTGAGGGGTGAACTCAGGTCTGTGGTCACACAGGCTGCCTGGCAGCCCACAGGCCACCCTCCCGCCGCCACGCCACCAGCCGGTCTCATCAGCCAACCGGGCCCTGGCCGCTGCCGGAACCATCTGGCTGTAATTTTCCACAGTGCAATTTTAAACTGTCTCGCTTGTCCCAAACCCCTAACTTCCCTACCTTGCCACTCGCTCTCAACAGATGACTGTGCCTCCTAATAATTACAGAGAAAATAGAAGCCATCAGACCATTTCTCTTGCTCTTCCACCACCACCGAGCACATAAGCTTACCTGCATCACTTTCTTCCGTGGGCCTTCCTGCCTGTTACGATGTGACATTTTCAAAGATGGAAAAAAGGCACAG
>NW_021875932.1:0-754 GCF_006229205.1 Suricata suricatta | reverse complement strand
TTAAATTCCACCTATGAGTCAAATCATACAGTATTTGTCTTTCTCTGACAAATACTTATTTCGCTTAGCATAACTCTCTCTAGCTCCATCCCTGTCGGACAGGAAAATACTAATTTTAGGACGGCTCGATCCACAACAGCCAGATTACGGGAGAGCCCGCGCGCCCACGGACTGACGAATGGCTAAGGAGGGTGTGGTGTGTCCGTAGTGGACTATTGCTCAGCCGTAGAGAAGAAGGCGCTCTTTTGCCATTTGCCGCAACGCCATCTCTTAGAGACTGTGCCGGGTGCCCTCCCTCCCGGGCATTCGGCCAGACGCTCGGCCCCAGGCTGCTCCGGACCCGCCTCCGTGGTTCTTCCGGTTGTCCCGGTGACCTGTAGGGGCCTAGGCTGGGACTGGGTCTGCCTGGCTGTCCCCCAGAGCAGCTAGGCCTTCCGGGAACATGGTGGCGGGGGCACTGTGCGAAGCCTCCCTCCCGGACCTATATAACTTTCATCTGTACTCAGCAGATGAGGCCGGTGCCGTGACCGGCCAGCCGCCGGGTTTAGTCGAGCTGTCCGTTTTGACGACATGTGATTTTTGCCCCCAGCGACTGGTCTGGGGACCCACCCTCCCTCATCTGTGACTCAGCCTCTCTCAATCCCGGCACCAGCCTGGCTGCGGGTTTCATGCTAGACACGTGGCCCGGGCCACCCCACCTGGGGAGAGTGTGACAGGCCCCTGCTGTGTCCAGCGCTCCAGGTGATTCTCATGC
>NW_021875931.1:0-754 GCF_006229205.1 Suricata suricatta | reverse complement strand
ACACGGTTTAAGGAAGGGGAAAGAGATCTAAGGAGACAAAACATCTAAATATGTTCTTATTCCCAAAAAATAAACCCTACTCTCTTGGCCCACCTGTGCTTCTTAAGTAAAACACTTAATGCAGAATGTTCCTTTCCACAAAGTTTGACTCAGAAGTGTATTTATGCAAAGGCTTAGTGAATTTCAGTCATTCTCAAATTCTATTATGTACTTTGGAGAAGAGGGGAGCAATTTCTCACTGTCCCCAGTAAGAGAAGATTTTATTTTATTAAAATCCTAAAATGAGTAGGAAGAAAACTGGCTGGGAATTTGCAGTAATAGTGAAGCTTGTTATTGTGTTAATTCACAAGCCCTGAAGCCTTTAGCAGTACAACACAAGATCAGGAAGTGCTTCAGGGAGAAGAGTGTTCTTCAGTGTGGAAGTCAAGAATAGAATTTCCAGCACCTGAAAGCCATAATCATCGCAGATTTCTCAAGGTCTATGTTGCTTTTAGGAAACCGATAACCTAAAAATAGATACATAAGGATTTACTTGAGTTTGACAGGGTAACTTTCGGTCTATACCCTCAAAAGCCCAAATTGAGCCAGAGAGAAGTATTAAAAGCTTTTCCAATAGATCTAAAAAAGGAATCACAAATATCTCTTAGGTAGGAACAAGATATTTTAAAGAAGGGGGAAAAAATTAGAAATCCCAAAAGACTGAGACAAGGAGACCTTTTTTCAGAGAGTGGCCAGAAGCCATCTTGACTGGCAT
>NW_021875930.1:0-754 GCF_006229205.1 Suricata suricatta | reverse complement strand
GAAGTCGAACACTCATCCGACTGAGCCACCCAGGCTCCCCCAAATTGTTTCACGTTTTACAAAGGCTCTGATTTGTAATGCTAATGCTTAGGTTTTTTAGGTTTCATTTTAGACCATCTCTACTGTATGTCTTCAAATTCCCTGTTCTCTTATTGTGAAATGCCTCATTCTCCATAGTTTTCGATACCATTTTAAGTTTAAAAAATATATATTTTCTTAAGTCTGTACTTAATGTTTTGCAATACAGGAAAAGCTCTGTAGTTCACTTACTTAACCAGTAATTCTGATAGCCGGGGCACTTTGGTCAGGTGTTGATCAACTGATTTATCTTCTCATCACCAGACCCTATTCAAATGTTTTCCTTTTATTAGCTCCTTTAATCTGCATGAGAATCCTTGGAGACTCCTGTAAGCACCGGTTCCGTTTCAGATGAAGAAGCTGGAACATGGAAATGTTAAGAAACTTGCCCAAGGTCACACAATTCGTAGGTGGGGCTGGGGTCTGAAACCTAATCTAGGCCATACTGCCTCTTGAACATGAATATGGTGAATAATAAACAGACCTCAAATGCATTTAATCTGAAACATGTAAAGATTTCCTCAGGAGTTTTTATAACCTTGTAGTAGAACGTAGGATTCATTATTTGTGTTTTAATGATTAAAAAAATACCTGAAGAATCTAGATATTCTGAAGTCTACAAAAAACTGAAGACAAACTGCTTAATAGAAAATGCTTTACCGTAAAAACTCTCTGT
>NW_021875929.1:0-754 GCF_006229205.1 Suricata suricatta | reverse complement strand
ATCTTGCATGTTTGCTTCAGGGGTCACAATTCCACAGCTGTCTTTCAAAGACCAAGTAAGTATTATCAATATCTGCTGTAGCTAAGTAAAAGAACAAAAAGTAATGGTAAGATGTAGGATGAATTTCACACTTAAATGCATTCAAATTTAGTTTTAAAAATTTAAACTACGGGGTGCCTGGGTGGCTCAATCGGTTAAGCTTCCGACTTCAGCTCAGGTCAGATCTCATGTTCGTGGATTCGAGCCCCGCATCAGGCTCTGTGCTGACAGCTCAGAGCCTGGAGCCTGTTTCCGGTCCTGTGTCTCCTTCTCTCTCTGACCCTCACCCTCTCATGCTCTGTCTCTCTCTGTATCAAAAATAAATAAGACATGAAAACAAATTTAAAAAATAAAAATTTAAACTACCATATTGTCCATTCAAAACCAAGACTGATTTGCTTCAAACAGCTAGTAGGTGAATCCTGATACAGACATTCATATTCATTGAATACTTCTAGAAGGCTGCATGAAAAATTAACAGAGATCACTATTTTGATGATAAAAGGTGACCTTAATTTTACACTTTCTACCCTTCTGTGCAGATTTTTACATTTTTTACTGTCAGCATGTTTATCTCTAGGCTAAAAATGGCTTACATAAATAAAAATGCAATGATGCACCAATGAAGTTTCTTTGTTAATATTTAAAATATAAATACACAGTCAACCAAGTTTTACTGTAATATTTATAATGTTCTATATTTTATATAAAATAT
>NW_021875928.1:0-754 GCF_006229205.1 Suricata suricatta | reverse complement strand
TAGGGCCCTTTTGTCCCTAGCTGCTTTCAGGATTCTCTCTTTATCTTTATATTTTGCCAGTTTTACTATGATATGTCATGCAGAAGGTCAATTCAAGTTACATCTGTGGGGAGTTCTCTGTGCCTCTTGGGGTTCAATGTCTGTTTTCTTCTCCAAATTTGGGAAGTTCTCAGCTTCAGGACCTTTTTTTTCCCTTTCTCTTTCTTTAGGAATTCCCATGATATGAATATTGTTCTGCTTGACTGTATCACTCATTTCTCAAATTCTCCTTTCCTGCTCCTGGATCAATTTCTCTCTCTTTTTCTTGGCCTCCTCTTATTTTTTTTATAACTGTGTCTTCTAATTCACCTATTCTCCTTTCTGCCTCTTGAGTCCATGCAGTGGCCACCTCCATTTTATTATGCACCTCACTTGTAGCCTTTTTTTAAACTAATCACAGCTATTTTGAAGGTCCCTAGTCTTTGTATCAATAGCTTCTCTGATGCTTTTTTCAAGCCCAGCTATTAATTTTATGACAATTGTTCTAAATTCTTGTTCAGTTATGTTGTTTAAATCTGTTTTGAGCAGTGCTGTAGCTGTGACTTCTTCCTGGAATTTCTTTAGATGGGAGTTCTTTTGTTTTCTCATTTTGGCTAGCTTTTTGTCTCTTGTCAGTTTTAAAAGCTTGTTATGAACTGTGCACCTGTTAGAATTGCTCTGTTAAAGGAGGTGCATTGGCTGTACTGGGCCTGTCATTTCAGGAAGTTTTCTTTTA
>NW_021875927.1:0-754 GCF_006229205.1 Suricata suricatta | reverse complement strand
TCTGTGGCAAGATCGCCTATGAGCCCCTGCCCTCAGCCATGGGGCACCCCCCGGAGCCTCACTTTCCCTGCGTGCTGAGCCTGGACCTCATGCAGGAAACTTGGTTGGGCACTGCCCATCCATCCCCATGCTTCAACACACGTTTATTGAGCACCTACTATGTGCCAAGCACAGTTCTAGATGCTGGAGACGGGCCCCCTGCATTGTACACGAGAGACGATACAGAGAACAGAGAACACACGATGAGCCCCGTCAGACTAGGGTAAGGGCTGGAGGGATGTGACAGCGGCAGGTCGGGGAGGGTGTCTGGGGGCGGCCAGAGCCCGAGCAGGGCTGAGGGGCCGGGGTGGCAGCGGATGCAGCAGGGCTTCCCGGGCCACACCAGGCTCTGGGGACTTTAGCCCCAGGTCACCAGGGAAGCCCCAGGAAAGGTGTAAGCAGGCAAAGCTCGGAGACCCGAACGCGAGAAGACAATTCCGCAGAAGTTCCGCCCGCAAAACCTGCCGGGCCTGGGAAGCTGGTGTCTCAACTTCGGATCCTGGGCAAGCCTTCCGCTTGGTCTCTTCTTTCCCCTCCGTGCCCTGCATCCTGGGACTTCTGGGTCTTTCCTGCGGGGGGAGGGGGCACAAGTTTTTCTATGCCTGGCGTGTTTCCTTCGCTGCCGTGGATCCTGGGGGTGAGGGCTCCTGGTGTAGACCATGTGGCAGTGGGTGGTGAGGTTAGAGGTGGGGGGGCAGGGGTGTGGCCAGGGGGG
>NW_021875926.1:0-754 GCF_006229205.1 Suricata suricatta | reverse complement strand
GCACTGTATGACCAATTGGTAAAGATTCCCCTGGAAATGCTGTGTTTTTGCTATCACTGTTATCTTCAAAGCATATTCCTCACTGTGCATATTCCTTTAATTTAGGAGACATTATAATCTGTTAATAATATCCAGAGCTATGAAAAGTTATACATCCAATTAAAAGTCTTGCTGAATTACAGATATATAAACGAACAGACACATAGAAAAGGTTTTTACAGTGTCAACAAATTTCAGCCATGGATCAAGAATAAACACAGAAACAACAACAAAAATTCAAGAATTTTGAACTAAAAGAAAACTTTTTACCATCTTCAGTACAGTAAATGTAAATGCATAGCAACTATCAGATGCCATGAACTGCATAGGAGGAGAGTGATATGATTTCCTGGAAGTAAAATTAAAAGACCTTAAGTATTATAGGTATATATGAAAATTTAATTGCATAAATATAAAAATAAATGTTTTAAAACAAGAGCAGATTTAGAGATATTCCAGTATTAAACCTAGAGTGAATAGTAGGCCTTCTAATATTATAATTCAGATTCCAAGTATTTTAAAATACTGATTTATTCAAATTTCTCTATGGGACCAAATTGCCTTATATTTGTTTCTCTTAATAAAAATAAAAGCATCTCATTGGTAAAAAAAAATCATATTATTTATTATACTGATGTATAATAAATAATATTTTGTTTGGTTTGGTTGCTTTTGGTGAATAGAGCGCTGGCCAGTCTCATTTGCCATTTCTGCA
>NW_021875925.1:0-1567 GCF_006229205.1 Suricata suricatta | reverse complement strand
CCTGCCCTTTGCTCCCTGACACCACGGTGAGTGCCCGGCCGGGCGCAGCCTCCCCTGAATGGTGACCTGAGCTTATCTGCTTCTTTCCTGCTGGTTTGTTCGGATCCTAGATTTGCGAGAGTTAAGTGAAAACTCCGCTCCTCAGCAGGTGCCCGTCAGCTCCCAAAGGGTGCTGGCCGGACCCGCCTGCCCTGCTCTCCGGACATCTAAGAATAAGCAGTAAGTCTTCAAAATAATAAAATATCCAGTTCCTGCTCAAAACTCCCAACCGCCTCATCTCCATCTCTCTTCATCATCACGACTACATCTGCATCATCTATCATCCGTGTCGATGTCATCCATGACCTTTGCCCACACACTATCCACCTGTGTTGTCTGTCTATCCGTCTTCCATCCATCCATCCACCTTCCCTCCATCCATCCATCCAATATATGGATGTTATCTATCTATCCA
Organism: Suricata suricatta; assembly: GCF_006229205.1. Lineage (NCBI taxonomy): Eukaryota > Metazoa > Chordata > Mammalia > Carnivora > Herpestidae > Suricata > Suricata suricatta. Next base: position 1,113 of record NW_021875925.1, on the reverse strand, counting down.
CCCAATCATCTCTATCTATCCATCCATTCACTCATCCACCCAGTATATTGATATTATCTATCTACCCTCTCATATCTACCGTCTGACTATCTATCTATCTTTCTATCTATCTATCATCTATCTATTCTCTACCATCATCTCCACCCAGCCATCATCTACTCAAGGCAGGATGTAAGCAAGGTCCACACACATCACACGTGCCGTCAGTGCCCCACTCTTCATTACTAGGCTGTGGGTCTCACCCCCGGAGCAGTGACGCGCACGGAACCGGGGACCCTCCCGTTTCCCACGCCGGCTCCCGCGGGGACGGACGCCTCCTCCCCCGCCGCACGTCCTGTCCGCCGCCTTATCTCTCCAGCGGTTGCCGCGGATGCGCTCACCGAGCTTGGAGCCCGGAGCCCAGAGCTGGCAGCCGGACCATCTGATAGGACGCCCTCGGGGAGATTTCAGCTCCTCGTCATCCTTGACGTCCTGGCGCCAAGCTCGGCCCAGCCCGCCGCCAAGCACAGCCGTCAGGCCCACAGCCCTGTTTCGCATGCTCGGACACGGCCAGGCCACATCTCGAGAATCCCGAGCACCTGGGAAAACACCCCAGGTCCGGTCAGACTGGATTGATTGCGCCTGACTTCCCGGAGGCCGGGAGCCCGTGTCGGCACCGACAGCCCTGGGTGCAGGTCTCGGGGCTGGCTGCTCGAGGGGGCGGCCCTTCCCACGGAGACGGGGCTGGGAGGCCGCCCTGTGGCGGCTGGGAAACAGCCCCCGAAGAGCTGTTGGCTGTTGTTTTCCTCAAAAGGTGAAACTGTTGTTTTGGTTTGTCCATCTTGCACCCCTCTCCTGCCCACTCCATCATACCTGTTTCACTACAGCCCGGCGCGATTCTACCCTATTTATTGTGTGTGTAGACCGCCTTGTCCGATCCTCACGACGACTTTTGTGCCTTATCACTCCTGTTGTCTGTGGATGAGGAAGGGAGCCCAGAGAAGTTAAGTTACTTGCCCAAAGTCACACAGCTGGGCTGGAGTTTGAACCTCAGTCTTCTGAATCCAAAGTTAGGAAGGAACTGACCGTCCAACAGACCCTTTTCCTTCCCGGACGGAAGGCCCAGAGGTGGGG
>NW_021875924.1:0-754 GCF_006229205.1 Suricata suricatta | reverse complement strand
TGGTTTTGATCCTTCTAGAACCAGGGTACTCAAGCAGACTGTCTAACCCTAGAGCACAGGCCACCCAACCCTACTGTGGCCCACAGCAGGCAGCTGCCCGCCTGGTGCGGTCGGCACCAGAGACGGCTACCCCGAAACGGAAAGATGAGGTTGCAAGAAGCACAGGCGCCGGCTCTTCTCCCCAGGTGAGCCAAGACGCTAATTAACAAAGACTCACTGGCAAGGGGCTCACCTGCGGCTCACGAGGCAGCCTTAATTTACACGGACTGATCATCAATCCTCATTTAATGGGAGCCATGCCTCCGCTTGCGGGGAACATGTCAGCTGTCACAAGCGCCCAGGGGTTTCGCGTGCCTCCCTGGTGAGTTGAGCCGGATGCTTGCAGAGAAGGCGCACGAACCAACCTCTGGAAAAATTACAGAAATCGAGGAAGAGACGTCTCAGATTCCAGACCACTGATCCCAGACCGAAGGAATTACAGCAGAAGAGGTGACAGTGGCGGGACGCCACGTCTGCGCACTTAGAGGAGGGGAGGCAGGGGGAGAGGACAATATGGAAAGTTAATTAACCTGCCCGGTGGATAATCCTCACCCGCCTTGCAGAGCCAAGAAGAGAACAGAGAACGGCGGGAACAAAGGAGAGCCGGCCCAGCGCGGAGAGCCCTTCGCAGCCCCCTCTGCCCTGTCCCCAACGCCGGGCATGCGGACTTCACGCCAGAGAAATGAAAGGCCACCCGGAGTCCGGGCTCCTGACC
>NW_021875923.1:0-754 GCF_006229205.1 Suricata suricatta | reverse complement strand
GAATTACTTTAGGGGCGCCTGGGTGGCTCAGTCAGTTAAGTGTCTGGCTTTGGCTCAGGTCATGATCTCACATTCATGGGTTCGAGCCCCATGTTGGACTCTGTGCTGACAGCTAGTTCAGAGCCTGGAGCCTGCTTCAGATTCTGTATCTCCCTCTCTCTCTCTGACCCTCCCCTGCCTATGCTGTCTCTCTCTGTCTCTCAAAAGTAAATAAAAAACGTTAAAAAAAATTTTTTTAAGGAGCTACTTTATATTAATGCTGATAACGCAGGACTCAAACTCTTCTTCCAGAAATTGCTTCATAGAGTCCTTTACACACTTGTGAAAGATGCCCATCAAGGTCAAAACCAAGAGCAACCCCAAATCCCACCTCACTGACCTATCACACAAGCTGAGCCACTGACCCGTCACATCACTCCCTCTATTTCTCAAAAATAATGTTGGAGGCTTATTCAGATTTCCCCCAAGTTGGCTTTACACTGATGCTACTTCTTTCGTAACTCGTCACAGTCGTATTTACAACCCGTGCTATCTGGAGCACCTAAAACACAGAAGTCAGAACTTGCAAACAGAAAACCAGAATGCCCACCAGGAAAAACGGACACGACACGTAGAACAAAGATGAATACCCTGGTGTATATTTACTTAGGAAAAGTTAAAAAGAAACATCTAGGTAGGTATCAAGAGTAAAACCAAAGGAAAAAAACCATTTTGTATTTAAAGACATGATTTGCATATACATCACATACATGAA
>NW_021875922.1:0-754 GCF_006229205.1 Suricata suricatta | reverse complement strand
AAAAAAAAAAAAAAGACGCAGAGGGCTCTAGCTAGTTCCAGGCAGTTTTGCTCTACACTTGTTCTGATGTAATTTTAATAAAACCCTGTCACTCTCAAAGACGTCCTAGTTTATATGACAAAATACAAAGACACAAATGTATTACAATGGAAAGCGCAGCCAGATTGGATCAGAAAGTTTAGAGGCCTTTAGGTAGGGTGTCTCCCAGGAGAAAACAAAAAAGAAACTGATGTGTTTTCCTTACAAGAGAAGTTTTATAGTTTTTTAGTTCAGTCAGAATGAAACTGAATGTTAGGTACAGAGCCAGTGGGGGGAAAACAGCTTTCAAAAAAAGAACAGACATATAATTGGAATACAGTGGTTTACCTATAAATAATATGTGCAGTCATGCAATGTAAACACCAAGTGACTATTGACTTTAAGAAACTATAATTTAATTTAATAAGTATTGCAAGGGAAGGGGTATATATAAGAAAGCCTAATCTTCATATGCCTTTGTATGTGTGAACTCTGATACTGATAAATATATATCAGCAGCATAATACATTATTCAGAATGACTGAGGTAAATATTAGAAGAAAAGTGAAAGGACAGAGGTGATTGATCTCAAAAAGCAGGACTCAGTGATGGGAAAAAGTAGGGCAATGGAACATTATTATTCATTATTGTCATTTCAAATTGTGGACAGGGGATACTGTTAAAAATAGATATTAAGAAACCTGAATTTTTCTTATTCTTAACCATGATGTTCAAT
>NW_021875921.1:0-754 GCF_006229205.1 Suricata suricatta | reverse complement strand
TTTCTGATGTTGATAATTTGTGTCTTTTCTTGTCTTTTCTTGATCAGTTTGGCCAGAGGGATATCAATTTTCTTTATCTTCTCTAAAAACTGCCCTGCTATTGCACTTATTTCTCTATTTTTCTGTTCTCCATTTTCTTTATTTCTGCTTTGATCTTTTTCATTCCATTTCCTCTCCATACACAGTGGTAAATTCCTTTTCTTTTTCTAGTTTCTTAAAAGTGGATGCTGGGGAAGATGAATACTATACGAGCCACATCCCACATGTTGACATGTTGTGTTTTCAGTTTCAGTCAGTACAAAATAGTTTTTAACTTCCATTTTGATTTATTTGACCGATGGGGTTACTTAGGAGTATGTTGTTTAGTTTCTAAATGTTTGGAGATTTTACAGATCTGTTAATTTGTCATTTAATTCCATTGTGGTCACAGAACATATGTTGAATGACTGAAATCCGTTTACATTTACTGAGACTTGTTATATAGCCAATGAATCTTGGTAATAGATGAGAATATGGTCTATTTTGATAAGTATTATGTTTCCACTTGAAAAAAATATAGTCCGCTGATCTGGTGTGGAGCGTTCTATAAATGTCAATTAGGTCAAGTAGGTTGGTAGTGTTTGTGAAGTCTGCTCTATCTTTACTGATTTTCTATATATTTTTTCTGTCAGTTATTGAGACAGGGATTTGAAATCCCCAACTAGTGTATTTATGTGTCTCCCTTTCCTATTCTACTTAATATATATTGACGTTC
>NW_021875920.1:0-754 GCF_006229205.1 Suricata suricatta | reverse complement strand
GATTTTACTGATTTTATTTCTACTTACCCAGCGAGTATATCACAGGAACAAAACTACTTGGATACAGCTTTTGGAGACAGCTTGCTTCCTTCACCTTCTAGAAACTTCTCTGCTGGTGTTCCTTGGCTCCTGAGACCCTTTTCTGGCTCCCCAGGTTAATGGCTGGGAGGAGAATGTTGGGAAGCTCAGAAAGACAAAGGAGGTTTGTATCAGAAATGACGCAAGGCTACTCGGGAAAAAGGCAATGAAGAGGTAAGAGAAAAGGCCAGAGAGAATCTTCAGGGAGAGGCAGAAAAGGGGAATTTTGGGAAGACAGCTGCCTCTTTAAGTGAACATTCAGGAAGGGAAATGTATTCCTAGGAAATTTAGCATATGTGACATATGGTGATCCAGTCTTTACTACCCTTTCCAGTCTTCTTGGAAGAGCCTTACATTACTCCATTAAGTTTTCTGGAGGTGACTTTGTGTTGTTTGGGGTACATCATGGCCTAGATCCCAGCTCCAAGGCCAGTCGGCCATAATTGGGTTCCATGTATCTCTTTGGTCAAGTTGAGTGGGAATCATTGGAGTCTGGAAAGGTTACTTATTTTTCAAATAATCAGCACTCCTACTAATGACTGTACTAAGATATGGGTCATAGACCACTTTGGGAAGCTGTGAACCAACTCAGAACAATGCAGGTGAATGGATACATGCAGAATTTTGCCTGCAGTATTCAGGAGACCCTTGAACCCCAGAGGCCCATGCTGGGACC
>NW_021875919.1:0-754 GCF_006229205.1 Suricata suricatta | reverse complement strand
ACTTAGACCCGTGACCTCCAGAACTCTAAGATAATAAACGTGTCTTGCTTTAAGCCACTGAGTTTGTGGCCATTTGTCACAGCGGCAATGAGAAGCAAATACCATTTGATAGGAGGATGCTGACAGATGGAAGGACCTTGACCCACCAGAAGGTCACCTCCTCATCAATGGCCAGAGTGGGGTTGTACCTGGGACTGTCCCTACCCCCAGGGCCCCGAGACGCTGCCCTGGAAAGGATGGGATGGATACAGAACAGCCAGCACAGGATGCCAGGCATGCTGCAGGTCCTCACGTGGAATCTGAGGGGGTGAGGTGGGAGGGGCTCAGGCCCCTGGTCCTCCGGAGACCCCTCTCACCCTCGCAGCCCAGCACGCTCACTTCCTCGTCTGAGCTTCTGGAGCACAGATCATCTGCAAAGCATGTGTCTATGAAAGATGCTTCCATTTCTTTGCACGGGAAGTTGCTGCAAATGGGGACCTAGGAGTCACCTCGTCTGCAATGTGCTTTTTCAGGTGATCGTCACTTCACAGGTGAGGAGACAAAAAAGCCCAAAGGGATTGCGTGGCCTGCCCACGATCATTAAGAACAGCGCATAGACCCAGACAGCCAGGCCAGCCATCCTGCCTCCTGGCCCCGTGCCGGTGAACTTCCGGCTGGCCTGGTCTCTGTCTTAATCTTGTCTGCATCCCCATTCCCATTCCCGGGACCTCAGCAGCCACCAGCCCCAGAAAACCACCTCCTCCATCTTGTCACC
>NW_021875918.1:0-754 GCF_006229205.1 Suricata suricatta | reverse complement strand
AAATGGTGTTTATAGATTTTTGGCTGTGGAATAACTGCCATAGCTTTGCCACATTCTTCTGGGTTTTCCCAAAGCACCTACTTCAGGTTTGCAAAGTTCTATGATTATCTGCTGTTGGTCTTCTAGTCTAGAAGAGCCAAAGAGATTACATTCAGACTGGAACATTACCCATTTTCTAATAGCATTCTTCCTGGTGACTGCCTTTAATGAAAGGATTTCTCACATTCACATAAGCGCTAACATAACATCTAATGGCCATCAAACAAGCTTATCACTGTCTAATTGCTAAGTGTAATTATTCATTTTTTAAAAAACAAATCATTGGTTTAAATATCAAACAAGTGAAAAACTTTCTATTCTGTTCCTATTGTTTAATAAGTCCTCTTATAAAAGGTCATGGTAAAGCTCCAGTCCAGATGAAGTTGACAAGGGAGTAGACAAGACTTCTTTCAGAATTGCTAGAATAGTCTTTGGCATCTTTATGTGCTGCTGAAAACATTAAATAATAATGAACTTTTTTTTTCATCAAAGCATCACAATAAGATGTAATGTCAAGGGTAACACTTTTTCCATCGAGGCTTTTAGAAATAAGATATCCTAGGCTTTTGAAGTTTTGTTTGGTAAAGAAAATTTTTCAAAGCTATTAATGACTTGCAATTTCCAAAAGGAGCTCAACACTTGAAGTTCTTCTATGATGTTTGCTGGAACGCTTCATCCAGAGTTTCACATAGCTGCCTCCTTTGATGATTTAGGT
>NW_021875917.1:0-754 GCF_006229205.1 Suricata suricatta | reverse complement strand
GAGTGCGTGTGTTCCAACACGCACAGAAACTTGACTGCAGTGAGATACCACCCACACCTAATGGATGGAAACAACACCAAGCGCTGGCAAGAATGCAGAGGAATAGAATTCTCACTCACTGCAGATGAGAATGCAAAATAGTATAGCCAATTTGGAAACAGTTTGACAGTTTCTTATAAAGTTAAATATACACCTGCCATACTACCCAGTAATCCCGTTCTTTACTATTTACCCAAGAGAAATGAAAATTTATGTTTTCCACAAAAATCTGTATGCAAATGTTTACAATGACTCTTTTTTTCCATAATCAACAAAAACTGGAAATGACCCAAGTGTACAACCCAACTGGTGAATGGGTAAACAAACTATAGTATATCCACACAGTGGAATACTGCTTATCAATAAAAAACAACTATCGATAGTCATAATCATAATTTGGATGAATCTCAAGTATATTATGCTTAAAGGAAGTAGAACTCAAATGGCTATAGACTAGATGAATATGTCTATAACTCATTCTGGAAAAGCAAACATACAGGATTAGAAAATTGGTTGTTGCCCAGAAGCACGGGTGTGAGGAGAGATTAACAACTAAGGGGAATGCAGGAATTTGGGGGTAAAAACAGAAATGCTCTAGATCTTAATTCTGGTGGTTATTAGGCGACCGTATGTATTTGTCAAAAGTCATAGGACTAAATATACAAAGAAGGGTGAGTTTTACTTCATAAATTGATACTTCAATAAACTTGACCTT
>NW_021875916.1:0-754 GCF_006229205.1 Suricata suricatta | reverse complement strand
TGTTTTTAAAAGTTATTTTCACATTATCAGTAGAGAGTGTGTCCATGCAGTTCAGCATACTGTCATGTGAGAGGCAACATTCCTGTCTTTCAATTTTGTATTGTGGTAAGATATCACTGCACATGTGATCCACCCTCTTCACAAAATTATTACCGTACATAGAGTATTGTTAGTTACAGGTGTAATGTTGTGGAGAAGACCTCTAGAACTTAATCATCTTGCATAACAGAAAATCATACCCCTTGAGATGCTACTCCTATCGTCCTTCTCTGTCAACCCCTGGCAACTGCCATTTCACTCTATTTTATTGTTACCAAAACCCATACTCAGCTACCTGTTGCGGGAAAGGTCAATATTCAAAGAGATTAATTTTGGTGGGAAAGGAATTTGAGCTTTATTCAGGAGGCCAGCCACTGGGGAGAATGGAAACTCCTGTTCAAAAGCAAACGTTGAGGTTTCTGCCTGACCCAGGGGGTTTTAAAGGAGTGTAGGGTACTTAATCAAACAAGGTAGTGCCATGGTGAATAGCATTATTTGATGATGTGCAGACTCCATGGTGCAAGCTACCAAAAGTTACCTCAGCTCCCCTGCATCTCCAGCTGAGGGAACCACACATGCATGTGAGGAGTCTGCCAGAGGCCAGGAAAGAACCACAATAAAGGAACGGAGGGGAAAGCCCCTAGGCTCACACATAGCAGTAGTTTCTGTTCTCAACAGCTGGCATAAGAAAAAACTGAAATACAACCTTGTAGTT
>NW_021875915.1:0-754 GCF_006229205.1 Suricata suricatta | reverse complement strand
CATTGAATTGTTCAAGGATGGGATCCTATCTATTAGAACAGCTGTCACAGCCCTTCATTAGTACACTCACCAGCCTAACGATTATCCTTGGACCAACTGGAAGCATTCTGCAGACTGGCTGAGTCAATCCCATTTTGCTGGGAGCTATTTGAACTCACCAGTAGAGTGAAAATTCCTGGTGAGGGTACAGCAAGTTTGCATGGTCTTTTGCCCCCCGATAGCTCCCAAAATCTACCCTCTTGAAACTTTCATATCTGCTTGAGCACCAAAGCTCAGAGTGTTTTGCTAATTAGAGTCAGGAGCTGGCTGTCTTCCTCCCTGTCCCTGAGACGTGACCCGCACCTGGTCAGGGAAAAGATAAGCAAGTAAACTAGATACACCCTAATGCAACACATAACTTTCCCCTAAGCAACACGGATAACTGAATACCTTCTGGGCCTGAATGCCTTTGTGATAGTCATTACTCTCTCAGACACCTAGCTTCCTCCTGTTTGTCACCACCGGGGCTACACGTAGTTTGTCTTTTCAGGTTCATACAGTCCACAAACCTCCCGGAAGCACCCAGTCCATTTTCTATTCAGTTTCTGCGTCTGCTGTCATGAAGACAATCCTGGTTTAAGGCACCACTGTCCTTTCCAGGGCTTCAGAAACTACCAAAGACAAGCACCAGAGGGCGCCATAGCAAACGAAGAGAAAACAACAAGGGATTCCTGTGACTCTTCAACAATACTTGTTCCTTTCATTCGTTTATTCA
>NW_021875914.1:0-1567 GCF_006229205.1 Suricata suricatta | reverse complement strand
AATGAAAGGCATGAATTAATGTCATTGTGTTGCCTGTAGAGCTGCTGTTTCTGGTAGTGTTCTGTGGCCCTTTCCAGTCTTCCTTGCTTTTGGTCTTTGTTTATTCAACATTCAAAGAGTCTCCCTTAAAATGTCTTTCAGTGCTGGTTTAGTGGTCACAGGCTCCTTTAGTTTTTGTTTGTCTGGGAAACTCTTTATCTTGCTTTCTATTCTGAGCAACAGCCTCACTGGATAAAAAATTTTTGCTGAATATTTTCTCATTCAGCACATCGAATAAATCCTGCCATTCCTTTCTGATCTGCCAAGTTTCTGTGGACAGATATGCTGTGAATTTTATCTCTCTTCCCCTGTAGGTTAAGGAGTTTTTTTTTCCCTTGCTGCTTTCATTATTCTTTCCTTGTCTGTGTATTATGTGAATTTGACTACGATGTGCCTTGGTGATGGTTAGGTTTTGTTGAATCTAATGGGAGGTCTCTGTGCTTCTTGAATTTTGATGTCTGCGTCTTTTCCCAGTTTAGGAAAAATTTCAGCTATAATTTGCTTACATAAACCCTCTGTCCCTTTTTCTCTCCATCTTCTAGGACTCCCATAATACAATTGTTATTCCTCTTTAATAAATACTTGAGTTCTCTAAGTCTCATATTGTGATCTTTTGCCTGTTTTCCCTCTCTTTTTCTGCTTCATTATTTTCCATTATTTTATCTTCTATATCACTGATTTACTGCTACGCTTTATCCTTGCCATCATGGCATCCATTCACAATTTCATCTCAGTTATAACATTTTTAATTTTGGCCTGACTAGATTTTATTTCTTTTATCTCTGTAGAAAGGGATACTCTGGTGTCTTCTGTGCTTTATTTCAATCCTAGCTAGTGTTCTTATAATTGTGTTTTTTTTAACTTCAGACACCTTATTATATCTACATGGATTAAAACCTGGCCAGCATTTCTTGTTCTTTCTTTTGGAGTGAATTCCTCCATCTTGTTCTTTGAAGTAAGAAAAAAATTAACAAAATAAAAAATAGAAATGAAAAAATTAAAAAGAAAACAAAACAAATAAAGGAAACTAGATTGTAAGTGTGCTCATTTTGCTTGTTGAGGGAAGAGGGTAGAAAAGAAAAAAAGAGAAAGGAAAAAAGCTTAAAAAATAAAATATTAAAAACATTTAAATAATAAACTAGAAGAAAATAAAATAAATAGAAATAAAATAATTTAAAATTGTTCTCTTTTTGTACCCAAGAAAGAGAAAGAAAAGAAAGAAAAAAGAAAACAATATAAGCAAAAATAGAAGCAAGGAAAACAAACAACCAAATGAACAAACAGAATGAAATCTGAATGAAGTTATATCCAGTTTCCCCTAGAACTGAAATTTTATAGCACACTATAGTACTTATACTAAGCAGGTGGAAGAGATTTGTGCTGGTCTTCTGGGGGATGTGCCTAGAGGGTGTAGATGGGCAGGACTTGGTGTAATGGCTCTGCTTAGCTCACTGGGGTCAATCCGTGTGTGCACATGTACCTGCACCCATGCTAGAGTTGAAAATGGCTTCACCCAGCTCTCTAGTCT
>NW_021875913.1:0-754 GCF_006229205.1 Suricata suricatta | reverse complement strand
CATTAACCTCAATAATGTAAAAGCACTGCTATCATCCGAATGTGTCCAATATAGAATTCCTGTAGGAAAAGGGACAAGAAAGAGCCGCTGCCTCTGACAGGCAATTTGGGAAACCACAGATCAGAGATGGGGACTGACTTTCCACAGTTTGTCATTTTGTAAAAACGCTTGGTTTCTTCGCAATAGCACGAATTACCTTTTTGAAAGTAAAATCTCAATTAGGTAGGCAGTGCGCTGAAAGCCAGTGGGAGGCGGAGAGACACGAAGGGCTGCTGGTGGTTTACTTTCCTTCATGTTTCTGGACGGTTAACAGATCTCACCTACAACTGATGGAGTTAGAAATCGGGCTGGAAGCGCCTGGGGGGCTCAGTCAGCTCAGGTCAATGATCTCACGGTTCGTGGGTTCAAGCCCCATGTTGGGCTCTGTGCTGACAGCTAGATCAGAGCCTGGAGCCTGTCTTCGGATTCTGTGTCTCCCTCTCTCTCTGACCCTCCCCTGCTCGCGCTCTGTCTCTCAAAAATAAATAAAAAACATTAAAAATTTTTAAAAAGAAATCAGGGCTGAAATAGGATCCTCTGAAAAATATCCAAATGTAACAGGAAACAGAGTGGATCAGGGTGGGGAAGAGGGCATGTCGTCGTCCATCCGGTGACCTGGGAGAGAGTCAATAGATTCCATTTAAAGATGGCAGCACAGACCCAGGTGTCACCCCGAGGGTAGTGACCGTCGGAAGACGTGCCAAAAGAAATGGTC
>NW_021875912.1:0-754 GCF_006229205.1 Suricata suricatta | reverse complement strand
GATTATTTTATTTCTCTACTCAGCGATATTTGGGATTTTCCACTATGTGTGCTTTGGTTGTTTCTTGAGATAGCTCTGAAAAGGAAAACAGACAGACAAACACATAGGGAACACAAGCACACAAATGTAGTGAATGAAAAAGTAAAGAAGAAACCAAAAGGAGGAAGTAAAAAAGGAATAGGAAAGAAAAGGGGGGGGGAGAAAAGAAAAAAAATGAAAAAATAAAAGCAGGTGGGGAGTGGGGGGGACTGTGACAGTCAGAGATAAAGGACAATCTGAGAGCTTAAAACCTGTGGGGGCGGGAGAAATAAGGATGATATAAAGGAAAAACTATCTGGATGGCAAGAGTTGATCTAAGTACACAGTGCCTGAATGATGGTCTTTCCCACACTCCAGGGGGAAAGGGAGAAAAGAAGGAAATAGGAAAATAGTAAAGAGAAGACACAGGGAAAAATTAAAGGGTACAAATATTTAAAAAAAACCATTTTGAGATAATAAGCAAAAGCACAGCAGCTCTCCAGTGCGGATGGGTGTGGATTGGTGCAGGTCTCAGGGGCTGCTCTCTGAGGCCTTGTCTTGGTGGACGCGGGGAGAAGAATGGCAGTGGGTGCCCCAAGCCCCCCTCAGAGCATGCATTGCTAGCCAGTTTCCTGAGTCCAACTGCCTTGTGCCTCAGGCAGGTCTAATTGTTTCTGTTTTCTAAGTTCTGACTGATTTCTAAGTCCTTGCCCGCACACTCAGTGTTGCCACCACA
>NW_021875911.1:0-754 GCF_006229205.1 Suricata suricatta | reverse complement strand
TTTTCAGTATTCAATAGTCTCTCAGGTTTTGCGTCCCTCTCTCTCCCCAACTCTCTTTCCCACGTCTTCTCCCCATGGTCCTCCATTAAGTTTCTCCTAATCTCCTGTTAGACCTATGAGTGCAAACATATTGTATCTGTCCTTCTCCTCTACTAGTGTCTTTAAAACCATGATAAAGGAAGGGGAAGATGAAGCCAGGGGGGAAAGGAGAGAAAAGTGGAAAAGCAGGACTTTAGGGTTAGAGAAAAAGGGGTTCTAATCTTAGCTTTGTCCAATAACAGCTCTTTTGCCTTGGTCACTTAAGGAAATCACCCAAAAACTATTTCTGTATTTCTAATATAGCATAAATAAAATAAACTGATATAGGAATTACCATGAAAATTACAGATAATATATTTGAAGCATTTAACATAATATCTAGGGGTCTCCTGGGTGGGTCAGTCAGTTAAGCCTCCAAGTCTTGATTTTGGCTTAGGTCATGATATCATGGTTCATGAATTTGAGCCCCACATCAGGCTCCATGTTGATGGTGCAGAGCCTACTTGGGATTCTCTCTCTCCCCTCTCTCTCTCTCTGCCCCTAGACCATTTACACTATCTCAAAATAAATAAATTAATTTAAAAATACATCTAAAATATTAAATGCCTAATACATGGTAGTTTCATTTTGAATAAAATCAAAAGGGTCTGTATTGGATGAATCATATGATGTTCTTGTTATAACTTCTTATAAACCTCATGTTGGAAGGCATGAT
>NW_021875910.1:0-754 GCF_006229205.1 Suricata suricatta | reverse complement strand
AGTGCTGTCCTACACATTACTATTGCATTTTGATCAAGTAAAATATCTTGAAAATAAATTTGTCTTAGAAAACTTTGAGTAACAGAGCTACAATATCAACTCAAATGAGGTTCTTAATGATTTCTTTCTTTTTAAAAATTTTAAAGTTTATTTATTTATTTTGAGAGAGAGAGAGAGAGAGAGAGAGAGAGAGTCCCAAGCGGGCCCCATGCCATCAGCACACAGCCAGACATGGGGCTCAATCCCACAAACCCTGAGATCATGACCTGAGCCAAAATAAACACTTAACTGGCTGAGCCACTCAGGTCCTCCTCAATGATTTCTTTTTTAAATGGGAATTGGTTCAGACTCCAAAATACCATTTCTCTCTAAAATGATTGAGGATAAACACAGGATGAACCTAGAACATCTTGTCATTCTACAAGCTGTCAAAGAGTAGGAAGGTTGTGTCAAAAGGTCTTAGGAGCCAATTTGAGAAAACTTTTTTGATCCAAAGATTTTTTTTTTAAGTGAAGAGTTAGTAAAATAAAACAGAAGATATTAAAATAAATGAATCCATGACAGTTTAAAAAAAAGGTTGATCACCTTGAATCATGCTAGAGAAGTAACTTATTAGTTTAAAAAGAGATAAAAGGACAGAATAAATCATAAATGATGCCTTTGCTATATAAACTTTACAAGGTATCTTCCAATGACAGGAAGATATTTCTTGTTTATAGAAGTGTCATAGCTGAAAAGTGAAGGGATGGTATAT
>NW_021875909.1:0-754 GCF_006229205.1 Suricata suricatta | reverse complement strand
AATCCAGCATAAAAATGTCCCCATAAGAGGAGGAAAATGTCTCCATAAGAGGAAGAGGTAAATCAACAGGTTACTTCCAGACTAAGTGTCACCAGAAGATTATATAGGTCTCTTAGCATAGGAAGGAGCAGAAGCTGGCATGCTGGTGCCTGGGACTGCGGGAAGCCAGAAGGAGCACCTCTATTGTGTCGGACTGTAATGCAGTATCTCTGGTAAGGAGGAAGAAGGAGGGCAGAAAGACAAGTTCCTAGTTCAGCAGAAAGAGAATAGAGTAAATCAGAGTTAGAGCATACTTGCCTCCTTTTTCTGCTATAGAAGACCAGTGATAGAATACACCTCTTTTAGTTTCTATCTTTATTACTCATTTACAAATTAGCATAACTCTATCTTTCTAATTTCCTCTGTGGAATTAACTCTACATGGTCCTTTAATGGATGTCTTTGGCTTATTTTTAAATAACCATTTCAAAGAATCGACAAGGCATTCTTATTAAATATATTCAGATATAAGAGGAATAACATTTTATGATATAAGCCATTCTTAAGCCCCTCCATGATCTCCAGAATCCCTGAGAAAACTAAAATATCTTTAGTTCGCTTACTTAACCAAAATTAATAACATTCAAAGCCCCTCAGCAGAAAGTGTTCAGTTATAAATTCACTGAACAGAAAACAATACAATGAAATAGACAACCTGATGGATCTTCTGTTGGTCTGAAAATCTGGGTTCCATTTTCCATACACAAGAAATTGTT
>NW_021875908.1:0-754 GCF_006229205.1 Suricata suricatta | reverse complement strand
ATATTTTATATAAAATATAGAACATTATAAATATTACAGTAAAACTTGGTTGACTGTGTATTTATATTTTAAATATTAACAAAGAAACTTCATTGGTGCATCATTGCATTTTTATTTATGTAAGCCATTTTTAGCCTAGAGATAAACATGCTGACGGTAAAAAATGTAAAAATCTGCACAGAAGGGTAGAAAGTGTAAAATTAAGGTCACCTTTTATCATCAAAATAGTGATCTCTGTTAATTTTTCATGCAGCCTTCTAGAAGTATTCAATGAATATGAATGTCTGTATCAGGATTCACCTACTAGCTGTTTGAAGCAAATCAGTCTTGGTTTTGAATGGACAATATGGTAGTTTAAATTTTTATTTTTAAAATTTGTTTTCATGTCTTATTTATTTTTGATACAGAGAGAGACAGAGCATGAGAGGGTGAGGGTCAGAGAGAGAAGGAGACACAGGACCGGAAACAGGCTCCAGGCTCTGAGCTGTCAGCACAGAGCCTGATGCGGGGCTCGAATCCACGAACATGAGATCTGACCTGAGCTGAAGTCGGAAGCTTAACCGATTGAGCCATCCAGGCACCCCGTAGTTTAAATTTTTAAAACTAAATTTGAATGCATTTAAGTGTGAAATTCATCCTACATCTTACCATTACTTTTTGTTCTTTTACTTAGCTACAGCAGATATTGATAATACTTACTTGGTCTTTGAAAGACAGCTGTGGAATTGTGACCCCTGAAGCAAACATGCAAGAT
>NW_021875907.1:0-754 GCF_006229205.1 Suricata suricatta | reverse complement strand
TTAAACATAACCACCCCCACCACCAAAAAAAGAAGAGGAAAAAAAAAAAAGTAAAGAAAATAATAAGGGAAAAACCCAAGACACTCACTTTTACTGTGGAAGCAGGATAGCAGCACCACAGACGACCTGAGAAATGACCAAAGCGTCACCCACAGGGCCTCCCTGGCGATCTAGGCTGGCATTTTAATGCAACCCCTCCCCCTCCCCCTCCCCCAGCCCGTGACCTGCCTCATCTATTTCTTTCTTATTAATGTAACTATCACTATAGAATACACTTCTGCTCCCTGGCTTTTTACTTAACGTTCTATTATAAAGCATTTTTATGTGTCATAACCCTGTCGTCATAAATGCAAATTTTTATGGTTGTATAATCCGTTGAGGGGGTAGGCCATAAATCTGCTTACCGTTCTGTGCCGGGAGTGTTTGCTTCCAGCTGCTGGCGGCTCTAAGTACTGCCCAGGAGTCTGTTTGCAGCTCTGTAGACGGCTCTTTCTGGGCTGGTTCTGTTGTGTTCCCCGAGTGTAGACCGTTGCTTTAAGTGGCTGGACTTTCTGCTTCTGTAAATGCCCCCCCAGTGGCCTCCTTGTGTCCAGGAAGCTGTGTCCAGGGCCTGGCTTGTTCCATGACAGATTCCCAGAAGCTGAGACACGGATCACAGGTGTGGAGGGCTTTGGTGGGGAGCACACGGCCCCCTGTGCTGTGTGGAAGATGCGCGTCACTTTGCACGGTGGATGGTCATGTGTGTGAATGCCGT
>NW_021875906.1:0-754 GCF_006229205.1 Suricata suricatta | reverse complement strand
CCCTTTGCAGGGAGATGAAAAAGGCTGTTCTCACTCTAAGCTAGTTAACAGGCAGATGCAGAATGTCTCCAGGGAACCATGGAGAAGATTCCAGAAAGAGAAAACAAAGGGGTTCATCCTCACTTTGTGATGACCCAGCTGAAAGTTCTGTAGCAAGTAGTTTGATAAATTACATTTTCGGTCTGCACATTATTAAAGCCCTTCCAGAATAAAACCTTGTATATTCAGTGACATGGCTGATTTCCCTCGGACATATCAGAAGCAGGGTAAAAGGAAGTAGATTAATAGTTACCGAAAGGAGTGTTCAGTTGGTTTCACATCATATGGTTCCAATATTAGCTCTTTGTCCACACAAGACAGCAGATAATAAACACCAAGGAATAAGTGAGTAATCTTATTTATTATTACTACTACTTAATTATAGATGTTACACACTAAAGAATAAATAAGTAATCTTAATAACTTAAAAATAACTTATAACAGAATTGAGGAATAACTTTCTTTATTTACTTTATTTTTTTTAACATTTATTTATTTTTGAGAGAGAGAGACAGTTCATGAGCAGGGGAGAGGCAGAGAGAGAGGGACACAGAGAATCGGAAGCAGACTCTAGGCTCTGAGCTATCAGCACAGAGCCTGATGCAGGGCTGGAATCCATGAACTGTGAGATCATGACCTAAGCCAAAGTCAGATGCTCAACTGACTAAGCCACCCAGGCACCCTTAGGAATAGCTTTCTTGAAATGACTTTAGCC
>NW_021875905.1:0-754 GCF_006229205.1 Suricata suricatta | reverse complement strand
CTTTAGCTTTTGATTCAAGTTAATGGTGATATGTGGTATGAGACAAGGGCCTTCCATCATTGTATGTGGCTGTCCAGTTCCATCATTATTTGTTGAAATTACTATTATTTTCCCATTAAATAGTCTTAGTACTTTTGTCAAAATCAGTTGAACAGAGACACATGGGTTTACTTCTCAACTCTCACTTCCACTGCAGTAATCTCTGGGTCTTTCCTTCTCTGAGCGCCACACTGCCTTGATTACTGGTGCTTTGTACTAAGTTTTGAAATTGTGAAGTGTCAGTGTCCCAATTATATTCATCCTTTTCATTACTGCTTTGGCCATCCTGGATCTCATACAATTCTATATGAATTTAAGAATCAGCTCCATCAATTCCCAAGAACCTAGTTGGGAATCTGATAGTGACTATGTTGAGTCTGTAGATAAGTTTGAGTTTCGCCATCTTAGCAATTTTAAGTTTTCTTTTTAAAAAAATTTTAAGAGGTAATTTATTTTGAGAGAGAGAGAGAGACAGACAGACAGACAGAACGTGAGCAGGAAGGGGCAGAGAGAGACACACACACACACACACACACACACACACACACACACACACAATCTGAAGCAGACTCCAGGCTCTGAGCTGTCAGCAAAGAGCCTAATGTGGGGCTCAAACCCATGAATGGTGAGGTCATGCCCTGAGCCAAAGTTGGACACCCAACTGACTTAGCCACCCAGGTACCCCTGTTTTTTAATTTAAAAATTTTTTTCAATG
>NW_021875904.1:0-754 GCF_006229205.1 Suricata suricatta | reverse complement strand
GGGTTCAAACTCACAAACTGGGAGATCACGACCTGAACTGAAACCAAAAGTCGGAGGATTAACAGACTGAGCTGCCCAGGCGCTCCCAGGATGGACCCCTTTGGATTATGCCCGTGGCGGATTAGGGCCCAGCAGCCCTGAGCACAAGCGTGCCCGGCTCTCCCTGGCTGCCACCCAAGTGCTGTGAGATCTGCTGGATGGGATGTGGCCCCAAAATTAATTGTCATATTTTAGGCAAGGCTTTCTTGGCTCTCTGGACGGGCACTGTGCCCAGGGTGGGGCCACTCCCCGGGTGTGACGGTGCTAATGTCCCAGCCGCGCCCTCGGTCTGCGATGTTTTTCCAAAGTGCTGGATTTTTCCTCTCTCCTCTTCTCTGTTCTGAGCTTCTCTGCCAGCACTCTGGGTCGCCCGCATCACCCCGCCCCAGGACATGCGGCTGTCTGTCAGCTTTGTGCCTTTCCCACCAACTCCCTGCTTTCCACTATCAGCAGTGTGACAGCCAGGGCCACCAGTCCCTTCCTTCCAGCCATGGTCTGGGGCTAGGTCAGTTCTGAAGGCCGTGCCTGCCACCCTGGACGCCGGGGCCAACACAGGCACATGCAGACGGGCGGCAGGAGGGCCCTGGGTCAAATGCTGCATGGCAGGCAGAGCTCCTAAGGGAGGCTTTGAAAGGTTGGGGAAAAGCAGGAGTTTGGGGGTCAGAACATGTGGATCCTTGAGTAATGGTGGGACCTGAGCAGGTTATCACAGCCT
>NW_021875903.1:0-1567 GCF_006229205.1 Suricata suricatta | reverse complement strand
CAACCCCTCACTGCGCCAGCCACACGGCAGCCGAATCTGTATTAAGTGAATTCACGTACGAGCAAGGGAACAAATATACCCCATGTGATGTTTTCCGCCTTTTAAAACTGTCCTGCATCTGCAGCAGACCTCACTGCGCCTGCTGCTGAACGTCTAAACCTCCGTGGTCCCAGCACAGCCCCGAAGGTCCTCCGGGACCACGCGTGCCGGGCCTCCACCCATAACGCCTTCCCTCACGACTGCCCCTGATGCGCCACCGCCCGGGCCACAGCAGCTGACAGGCTCTGCGGCGGAGAGGGGGCCCAGTGCAGGCACAGAAGCCAAGCCCCACGGCTTCTCTTTGCTGCTGCCTGGGGGTCAGGGAGGATGTGCAGACACTGGAGCTCTGGCAGCTGTGCCCACGCGGGGGGACCCCGGGCTGCGGGTCCGCTGTGGAGAGCTGAGCTCAGCGTCCCTGGCCCTGATGCGGTCGGTCTGGAGGCCGGGGAGCCTCCTCACCCCTTGTCCTTCACCACGTCCCTGGAGCTAAGTCCCTGACTGTAAGGCTGGGGTAAATGCTGCCTGTTTCTGAACTTCCTGCGTCTGGAATCATGTCTTCCGTCTGGCTGCTCACATCCAACGTCCCGTTTGAAAAGCTCGTTCACATCTGGAACGTGGTGAGAGTAACCGTGTGCCCCACGTGCAAAGTCCACGCGGCCGTGGGCAGACGTCGACCTGGATGCTCCCGCTCTGTGTTCCCACCATCCCTGTTCCTGCCCTTCAGGGCCCGTGACCTGCATTCCGGAAGGCATGTACCTAGGAGGACCACTGGCCCTGCCCAGCGTTCACAGCCCTGCCGCAGAACTTTCCAGAGTGACCCCCCCCCCACTGGAGGTGCGTGCAAGTGCCCGCTGTTCTACACCCTTGCCAACACTGAGTGGTGGCTAGCTTTTTCATTTTACTTTTTTTATATATTTTTTTGTTTTATTGAGTTTTGAGACACAGAGAGACACAGCACGAGTGGGGGAGGGAGAGAGAGAAGGAGAGAGACAGAATGTGAAACGGGCCCCAGGCTCTAAGCTGTCAGCACAGAATCCAACACGGGGCTCCAACCCGTGAACCGTGAGATCACGACTGAAATCGGACGCTTAACTTACCCGACTGAGCCCCCCAGGCACCCCAAACTCCCTCATTTTAGGCGTCCCAATGCGCCTGCGGTGGCCTCTGTCAGAAGGTGGCTTCAGGGTGCCGGGGTGGCTCAGTCGGTTAACTGTCCGGCTCTTGTCTTCAGCTCGGGTCATGATCTACAGGTTCGCGGGTTCGATTCCGTCTGGCTCTGTGCTGAGCGGAGCCGGGCTGGGGTTGTCTGTCTCCCTCTCCCTCTGCCTCTGCCCCTGATGCTCATGCACACGTAAGCGCGCTCGCTCTCAAAATAAATAAACTTTAAAAAAAGAAGAAGGTAGCTTCCCTCTGCATTTCCCAGAAGAAGGACAGAACCATTGCACGTCCTCACCCGTGAAATGCGTGCACAGTGAAGCCCCGTTTTCTGCTGGGTCATATTCAAGTGCAGGCGCATCACCCCGTGTGC
>NW_021875902.1:0-754 GCF_006229205.1 Suricata suricatta | reverse complement strand
TTTCTCCAGAGAATGCCCGAAAACAATCTGAATAATGTGAATAATGTGCAAGGAGATACTTCTATCCCACATAAAGTCAGTTGCAGTTAGACCAGAGTCAAGAAGATGGAAGGGAATTAAAAGGAAAACAATTCTCACTGTCCACTTAAATGATGCAAAGGAGAGGTCAGGACAAAGTTGTTCGTGAAAGGAATAGATCAGGTGTCCCTGATAGGAAAATGCATCCAATTGTTCAGGAAATCATGAATGACAGGGATGATTGCCTTGCACCCACCTATTAAACTGGAAGGAGAATGCCTCATAGAGTGTTCCCACAACCATGTGGAGGACAAGCAAATAAAAACAGATGCCAGTAGGGGGTTAATTTCCTGGGGGGCCCTCAGATCTGATATGGCAAAGGTATATCTTGAGCAGGTGAACATGTGGCTTGGAGGCTGAGAAGATTAGAGGTTCTCACAGTTAGATAATCAGGGCATGGACAGCACCAGCAAGAACTCATATGTTTCCAAGGTAGCCTGAAAGTATCACAGTGCCCTGTCTACACCCAGAGAAAAGATGATGGCTATAGTTCTAAATGCCAGCAGGGATAACAGCTTCAAAATGGACAACGGATATCACTCTGGAGGCCAGGGCAAGAGAAGAGTGGCAAGAAGAACATGAGTAATCCGTCCCCTGAACCCAGACATCATCTTTAGGAAAGAAGCTGGGATATTTGGGATAGAGCAGCCTTTGAGACAGAGCAGGAGATTATGTT
>NW_021875901.1:0-754 GCF_006229205.1 Suricata suricatta | reverse complement strand
GGGGAAGTCCAGGTGCCGCTCAGGGCGGTTTCACCTGCGCGTGCTTTGCGCCGTAGGGGGACGAGTTCCTGGGAATGTGGTGGAAATACCCACCTCGAAAGTAGGGGAGCGAGTGGTGCCCCGAGAGGCCAGGAGCCTCAGTGACCTCGCGGAGTCTCGCAGGAGACCCCCGCCGCCCACACCCGGCCAGGTGCACCTGCGGCCCGGGTCCCAGCCCCCCGGGGTCCAGGGGTTCTAGTCCGAGCCTGGCGCTGTTGTAGCCAGAAGTCCCGAGCGTGGAGGAATTTTTATTGTTATTGTTCCTTCAAAGTTTTATTGTGAAAAGTGTTTATCCAGAAAACAGAAAAAATAGTACACGGAGCACACATATGCACACCTTCTAGTTCAACTGTTTCACATTTTGGCACAGTTGCCCCGCCCCTTGCCCCCAAACTACCCCCGCCCCCAGTTTCGTGTGGTTTGTTTTTGCTAAACCATTTCAAAGCACTATAGTCATTGTGACTCTTCACCCCAGTATTTCCAAAATGTAAGGATGACCCTCGTGGCCATATACCATTATCACACTTAACAAAATTAATCATGATTCCTAATGATTCAAATTTCCTCAGTAATCCTTAAAATGCCTTCCTTGCTAGGATTTTCACACTAGGTTCTAATTATTTGACTGTTATGTCTCTTAAGTTTATTTTAATCTAAAGAGTACACTCCAGTGCTCCCAACACACACACACACACACACACACACACACACACAC
>NW_021875900.1:0-754 GCF_006229205.1 Suricata suricatta | reverse complement strand
GAGTATTTTAAGCCCACTATTGAGACCTGCTACTCAGAAAACAAAAGATTTAATACATGACTGCTCACTGACGGTGTATCTGATTACCCGAGACATACAATGAGATTAATTTTTTTCCGTGTCTGTCTAGGGATACCTTTGTATCTCTAGCACTTACTTATTTTTTCTATTTTTATAGAAATATTTATTTTTAAATTTGTGTATTAACATTCTTAAATTTACATCCAGGTTAGCATCTAGTGCAATAATGACTTCAGGAGTAGATTCCAGTGATTCACCCCCTGTGTGTAACACCCGTGCTCATCCTGAGTGTCCTCCTTCATGCCCCTTGCCCGTTTAGCCCATCCCCGTAGCACAACCCCTCCAGCAACCCTCTTCTCTGTGTTTAAGAGTCTCTTATGTTTTGTCCCCTTCCTTGTTTTTGTATTACTTTTGCTTTCCTTCCCTCATGTTCATTTGTTTTGTATCTTAAGTTCCTCATGATATTTGTCTTTCTCTAATTTCGCTTAGCTTAATACCCTGTAGTTCCATCCAGGTAGTTGCAAATAGCAAGATTTCATTCTATTTGATTGCTGAGTAATACTCCATTGTATGTATATGTGGGTGTGTATACATATACATCTTCTTTATTCATTAGCCGATGAACATTTAGGCTCTTTCCATACTTTGGCTGTTATCAGTAGCGCTCTCTATAAACATTGGGGTGCACGCGCCCCTTCAAAACTGCGCATCTGTGTCCCTTGGATAAATTCCT
>NW_021875899.1:0-754 GCF_006229205.1 Suricata suricatta | reverse complement strand
TAGGGCCCTTTTGTCCCTAGCTGCTTTCAGGATTCTCTCTTTATCTTTATATTTTGCCAGTTTTACTATGATATGTCATGCAGAAGGTCAATTCAAGTTACATCTGTGGGGAGTTCTCTGTGCCTCTTGGGGTTCAATGTCTGTTTTCTTCTCCAAATTTGGGAAGTTCTCAGCTTCAGGACCTTTTTTTTCCCTTTCTTTTTCTTTAGGAATTCCCATGATATGAATATTGTTCTGCTTGACTGTATCACTCATTTCTCAAATTCTCCTTTCCTGCTCCTGGATCAATTTCTCTCTCTTTTTCTTGGCCTCCTCTTATTTTTTTTATAACTGTGTCTTCTAATTCACCTATTCTCCTTTCTGCCTCTTGAGTCCATGCAGTGGCCACCTCCATTTTATTATGCACCTCACTTGTAGCCTTTTTTTAAACTAATCACAGCTATTTTGAAGGTCCCTAGTCTTTGTATCAATAGCTTCTCTGATGCTTTTTTCAAGCCCAGCTATTAATTTTATGACAATTGTTCTAAATTCTTGTTCAGTTATGTTGTTTAAATCTGTTTTGAGCAGTGCTGTAGCTGTGACTTCTTCCTGGAATTTCTTTAGATGGGAGTTCTTTTGTTTTCTCATTTTGGCTAGCTTTTTGTCTCTTGTCAGTTTTAAAAGCTCGTTATGAACTGTGCACCTGTTAGAATTGCTCTGTTAAAGGAGGTGCATTGGCTGTACTGGGCCTGTCATTTCAGGAAGTTTTCTTTTA
>NW_021875898.1:0-754 GCF_006229205.1 Suricata suricatta | reverse complement strand
AACAATTTCTTGTGTATGGAAAATGGAACCCAGATTTTCAGACCAACAGAAGATCCATCAGGTTGTCTATTTCATTGTATTGTTTTCTGTTCAGTGAATTTATAACTGAACACTTTCTGCTGAGGGGCTTTGAATGTTATTAATTTTGGTTAAGTAAGTGAACTAAAGATATTTTAGTTTTCTCAGGGATTCTGGAGATCATGGAGGGGCTTAAGAATGGCTTATATCATAAAATGTTATTCCTCTTATATCTGAATATATTTAATAAGAATGCCTTGTCGATTCTTTGAAATGGTTATTTAAAAATAAGCCAAAGACATCCATTAAAGGACCATGTAGAGTTAATTCCACAGAGGAAATTAGAAAGATAGAGTTATGCTAATTTGTAAATGAGTAATAAAGATAGAAACTAAAAGAGGTGTATTCTATCACTGGTCTTCTATAGCAGAAAAAGGAGGCAAGTATGCTCTAACTCTGATTTACTCTATTCTCTTTCTGCTGAACTAGGAACTTGTCTTTCTGCCCTCCTTCTTCCTCCTTACCAGAGATACTACTTTACAGTCCGACACAATAGAGGTGCTCCTTCTGGCTTCCCGCAGTCCCAGGCACCAGCATGCCAGCTTCTGCTCCTTCCTATGCTAAGAGACCTATATAATCTTCTGGTGACACTTAGTCTGGAAGTAACCTGTTGATTTACCTCTTCCTCTTATGGAGACATTTTCCTCCTCTTATGGGGACATTTTTATGCTGGATT
>NW_021875897.1:0-754 GCF_006229205.1 Suricata suricatta | reverse complement strand
AGAGGGAGGAGCCAATGAGAGACAGCTTTGGATTCAGTTGAATTCAGGACATCAGTTGAATTCCCAGATGCAGTGAGCATGTGTCTGGGATTTTAACCTACAGAAGTTAACATTTCTAAGCAAGAGTCATGTATCTTCTGTCTGCTGACAAGAATTCTTCTTAATGCATAGGAGTTACTAATTGTCATAATAGAGGTCTAAATACCATGTTATTGATATTCTAAATACCAAAGTATTGCTTTGTCAAACAGCATTGAGCCTAATGACATTAAAACTTTGAAACCCCTAGGTTTTAAAAATTTTGTTACATTTGAAGTCTTTACAACAGAAAAATTATGTTTTAATCTTTGATATGCAATCTACCTTTTGAGGACACTTTAGAAGATTTCTCTATTAGGCCATGTTACGGGGACTTCTCCTACTAGAAAGGCTGGACAGTCCTTCCTTCCTTGGTCCTCTTACACTGTTCGTAAAGCCCTGACCAGGGTTCCACTTACATTTATATTTTTAACACATGTATGTGCCCTGTGAGAAGGTAGGCCTCTTGAGAGCGTAGGGAACTTCATGTTCTTCCTTGCAAGCTTTGCACCTATCACAATACCCAAAACAGAGCAGTGATAAGTTTGTTAAATTCTAGCATCAGGCAATAAAAACTTAGCAATGGTGTGATAATGTCCATTATTAAGTAATATTATTGTTACTGAGATCAAAACACACCAGAGACCAGGTTATGTTAGTGGTTATGTTAGTTTTC
>NW_021875896.1:0-754 GCF_006229205.1 Suricata suricatta | reverse complement strand
GGTGGCGTGTACTAGTGAACACCAAAACCCGTTCATACCCAAGCCCTGCAGGATAATGAGCAATCATAAAAATCACAAACAACAGAGAGCTCCTCCTGACCGCTGATGGAGTTCAGAAAGTTCCTACATATCATCGTGCCCCTGGCGGGTCTGCCCCTTCCTCCACTGCCTTCTGTCCACAACTCGTTCAGTGTGTACCTGTTCTAGAGGCTAGTGATACAACAGGAGAAAAAGGGGTCCTGCCTGTTTTTAGGAAGATTCTGGTAGAACTCAAACAACTGCCCAGAGCCACTCCACTGGGACGCGCTCACTGCTGGGCTAAGAACTGCAGCAAGGGCCAGGCGGGCAGAGCGCGGAGCCTGTGGGAAGGACTCGGGGTGTCTGGTCCAACCTCCCAGCCAGCGCAGTGGTCCGCGCCGACGCCCGGGGCCGCCGGAGCAGGCGACTGAGGGGGCCGCTCGCACGCCCTCACTGGGCCTCATTCCCTCATTCAGCAAACGGCCGCTGACCGCCAGCTCCATCTGGGGGCAGGGGGCGAGCCGGAAGTGAAGCGAGAGACCTGGTCATCAAAACGTCCTCACTCACACTGAGCAGAAATCTGTCTTTCTGAGTTTCTCATCACTCCTCCTAGCGCCCAACACGAAATAAACTCAGTCCCCCGCTCACATGATTTAGCTCTCGGATACCGGAAACCACCCCACCTCCCTGTCACCTTCGTGCTAAACTCACCAGATTCCCTGAAGACGGCATAATG
>NW_021875895.1:0-754 GCF_006229205.1 Suricata suricatta | reverse complement strand
TATATTTGCTCAACTCTAAGCTCTTGAGTATAATGAAAAAGTAACCCATCTAAATGGTCTCAGAATATTCATGATTTATATAGCTGCTAAACTGTAAGCCAATTTAGTCCCCTGGCATTCAGCATGACTTGCCTTTGGGTATGCCTTATTAGCGCTTCTCCAGCCCCCTCTGATGTAGAGTCCTAGACCGTCTATGAGGCATGAGTGACCTGCTCTTCTGGCCCCTGAGTTTAACAGAAGGAAGGAAGAGGGCACCTCCCTAATCAGGGAAAGAAAAGTCGGATGAAGCTCAGGAAACTAGCCCCCTCTTTCCTCCAATTCCTTAAGAAAAACCTGGCCTGGCGTTCCCAGGGATGATGAACCACAGTCTGTTTTCATCTCCTCAGGCTTCCCCACACCTTTTATGACTCTGTTTTAGAGGAAGAAAACTGCCCTTCAAAGGCTTGGCTCTACCAAATTTTCCTACCATATGTTCTTATTAAAATGTTTATGATGCTCTTTATCTTAGGATTGTGATGTTTAGACTGCCATCAATTAACAAAACGTACTGCAAACTATAAATTACCATTGAGAGTTTTTAAAAATATGGCGGGAACACATGTATGCTTTTAATCATTTTTTTTTGATAATTAAAAGGTACTTTTATTTTTGTTTTTTTAATTTTTATTTATTTATTTATTTATTTTAACTTTAGTTTTATTTATTTATTTATTTATATTTTTATTTTTTTTTTCTGATCTGCTCTTTTTTTTTT
>NW_021875894.1:0-754 GCF_006229205.1 Suricata suricatta | reverse complement strand
GAGTGAAAATCCAAGATGGTCCATTTTGGAAGACAATTTTCTGTTTTCTTATAAAACTAAACACACTCTCACAATATAATTTAGCTATCACACTCCTTAGTGTTTGCAAGAGGAATTAAAAATTTATGGCCATACAAAAACTTGCACCTATGCTCATAACTGCCAAAACCTGGAAGCAATCAAGATTCCTTTTACTCATAGGTGAGTGGATAAACTGTGGTATGTCCAGACAATGGAATATTACTCTATGTTAAAACAAAATGAACCATCAAGCCATAGACAGACATAGAGGAACCCTAAATGTATACTTAGTGGAAAAAAAATCTGAAAAGGCTACAGTACATGATTCTAATTATATAACATTCTGGAAAAGAAAAAACAATGGAGACAAAATGGATCAGTGGTTGGCAGGTGCTGGGGGAAAGGGAAAGATGAGTAGATGGAGTATAGAGTATTTTTAAAGCTGCAAAACTGTTCTGTCTTGTAGATGTACGCCATTATTCGTTCTTCCAAACTAACAGAATCTACTACAGCAAGAGTGAATCCTAACATAAACTATGGATTTGGGGTATCAGTGATGGGTCAATCTAGGTTCACTGATTGTAACAAATGTACCACTCTGGTGCAGAATGCTGATAGTTGGAGAGGTTTTACGTGTGTAGGGACAGGGGTTATATTTGAACTCCTGTACTTTCCTTTCAATTTTGTTGTGAATTCAAAGTACTCTAAAAATAGTTTATTAGAAAAAATATTT
>NW_021875893.1:0-754 GCF_006229205.1 Suricata suricatta | reverse complement strand
GAGTGCGTGTGTTCCAACACGCACAGAAACTTGACTGCAGTGAGATACCACCCACACCTAATGGATGGAAACAACACCAAGCGCTGGCAAGAATGCAGAGGAATAGAATTCTCACTCACTGCAGATGAGAATGCAAAACAGTATAGCCAATTTGGAAACGGTTTGACAGTTTCTTATAAAGTTAAATATACACCTGCCATACTACCCAGTAATCCCGTTCTTTACTATTTACCCAAGAGAAATGAAAATTTATGTTTTCCACAAAAATCTGTATGCAAATGTTTACAATGACTCTTTTTTTCCATAATCAACAAAAACTGGAAATGACCCAAGTGTACAACCCAACTGGTGAATGGGTAAACAAACTATAGTATATCCACACAGTGGAATACTGCTTATCAATAAAAAACAACTATCGATAGTCATAATCATAATTTGGATGAATCTCAAGTATATTATGCTTAAAGGAAGTAGAACTCAAATGGCTATAGACTAGATGAATATGTCTATAACTCATTCTGGAAAAGTAAACATACAGGATTAGAAAATTGGTTGTTGCCCAGAAGCATGGGTGTGAGGAGAGATTAACAACTAAGGGGAATGCAGGAATTTGGGGGTAAAAACAGAAATGCTCTAGATCTTAATTCTGGTGGTTATTAGGCGACCGTATGTATTTGTCAAAAGTCATAGGACTAAATATACAAAGAAGGGTGAGTTTTACTTCATAAATTGATACTTCAATAAACTTGACCTT
>NW_021875892.1:0-1567 GCF_006229205.1 Suricata suricatta | reverse complement strand
TCTCAGTTCGAAAAACGGTGCAGAGGGAGTTTACAGAGCTCCTTCCTCTCTGCCATCTTGGCTCCACCCCATCAGTGGAGTATTAAAGTTCCCTGCAATTAGCACATTCTTTTCAATAAGTTTTTTATTGTCTATGATTAATTGTTTTATGTATTTGGGCACTCCCCAATTTGGCGCATTGTTATTTATAATTGTTAGCTCTTCCTGATGGCGAGACCCTGTAATTATTATATTATGTCCGTCTTCATCTCTTGTTACTGCCTTTTCTTTAATGTCCATTTTGTCTGATATAAATATGGCCACTCCGTTTTTCATTGGGCTTCCAGTCGCATAATAGATATTTTTCCATCCCTTTCCTTCTATTGCTGGGCTTGAAGTGAAGTATCCTCAAGACAGTATGGTATTGGGACAAAAACAGATATATAAAGCAATGGAATAATATAGAGAACCCATAACTGGGCACACAAATGGATAGTCAATTAATTTTTGACAAAACAGGATAGATTATCCGATGGAAAAAAGCCTGCCTCTTTAGCAGGTGGTGCTGGGAGAACTGGACAGCCACATTCAGAAGAATGAAACTAGACCACTTTCTTACAGCATACACAAAAATCAACTCAAAATGGCTAAAGGACTTGAATGTGAGACAGGAAACCATCAAAACCCTGAAGGAGAAAGTAGGAAACAACCTCCTTGACCTCAACCAGTGACTGGCTTCTTAACCAGGATCTCATAAGGGGGAGGGACAGTTACTTTGGTGCCAGCTGGGATTTGCGCTGTTGCTACCTGAGGCGAGGTGTGCTGCCTGAGGCAAGGTGAGCAGCAGCAGGCGAGGTGCAACCCTGACAGGCCCCACCGCCAACTCCCAGCCCCCAGCTAGCATAGGGATCACGTTGGGGGAGGGATCAGTTTCTCCTGGCGCCAATGGGATTCACGCTGCTGCTGCTGCGCAAGGCATGGGTGTTTCCGGAAATTAGCTGTGCACTCCAGTAGTGGGAATGAGCCCAACCCCCCCCGCACTGCCACCAACTCTCTGCCGGGATCACGTAGGGGTGGGGTCTAGTGTTATTCCCTGTTGGCACCCGGGATTCGGGATTTGAGCGGCCAATGCTGGGGGCAAGATGCGTCATGGAAATGAGGTATGTGCTCCCCTTCCCGCAGCCAACGTCGAAGTGAGTGCCCCTGGTGCCGGAGCCAGGGAGGCTGACTACCCGCCAGGATGGCACAGGGTTGGAAGCTGTTTTCTCCCTTGTGCCACCAGGGTTTGGTATTTGGGCTACCAGTAGTAATATACGGAGTGAGAGTTTTTCTCTTTGAGTGAGGTTAAACGTTCTTTCTCTTTCTCCAGAGACAGCACTATAAGAGTGTTCACTTTCTCTGTCTCTTCCCTTTGTCCCTCAGGCGACGAGCGCATGCGCGGTTGCCCCATGTTGGGCTGGGGCTCGCGCCACCCATGACCATCTCGGGCTGGCCCGTTTCCCAATCTCCCCAGTTCGCACTCACTCACTCAGGCATCTGTGAGGTTGTCTTCTTTCTGAGTCTGTATTTACTCCTTCTGCTCTTTTTT
>NW_021875891.1:0-754 GCF_006229205.1 Suricata suricatta | reverse complement strand
AAAACGGTTTTTTTTTTAACGTTTATTTATTTTTGAGAGACAGAGAGAGCATGAGCAGGGGGGGGAAGCAGAGAGAGGGACACGCAGAATCTGAAGCAGGCTCCAGGCTCCGAGCTGTCAGCACAGAGCCCGATGCGGGGCCCGAACTCAGGATCCATGAGATCATGACCTGAGCCGAAGTTGGTGTCTCGACCAACTGCGCCCCCCAGGAACCCCTGAAAGTGTTTTAAAATTGACCGTGGTACAGTTGTACAGCCTTGTAGTAGTTGTGCACATACTAGGAACCATCAAACTGTGCGTGTGAAATAGGTGAACTATGACTCCGGCACTGCATCTCAATAAACGGTTATCTTAAAAGAAGAGAGAAAGCAAGCTGCGGACGCCGACTGCAGACGCCCGTTAGGAGAAGGGAGGAGTTTACAGTGGTGACGTGGCCCTTACAACGTGGTACTGTCCCAAGAATTTATATCTTTATTTTAAACCTAAACACGACCTTTCACTGTATTGGTTCCTCTTTGGGCCCTTTGGGGCCCTCCTGCCGGACTCCCCCTTTTACTTCGGAACCCTCCGGACTCAGGGGAGCGCCGGGGTCCCAGGGCCCCCAAAGGCGCGGGGCTCCGTCGACGGGGGCGGGCCGGGGGCGGCCGCTGTGACCTCGGGGCGTGTGCAAACACCGCCCCCCGCGGCCACCGATAGGTCCCACCCCACCTTGGCGACCTGCGGGGCGGGGGCGGGGAGAGGCGGCGCGGGAGGC
>NW_021875890.1:0-754 GCF_006229205.1 Suricata suricatta | reverse complement strand
TGTACAGCTTGGTTAGCGTGTGGGTGTCAGCGAGTACTGCTTGCAAATGTCGCTGATGGCTGTGCCTCTACTGTTTTAGGTGAGGAACTGCTTAGTGGCCGTGTCCTTGGGCCCACACGGGGCACTGGTAGTGCAGAATGTAGGCTGCACAGGCCGTGGCTCTTCAGGGCCACCATTGTCACTTCTTTACTTGGTCCACATTAGGGTGACGATCCTGTCAGGAAGGTGGAGCATCCCGCTCAGCCTCAGCCCCTTTCAGGCATCTTGGAAGGGGGGACCTGAGAGCTGAAAGCTCTTTTTAATTTCTCAGCTTCATGGCCACGTTTTCGTTTCTTAGCCTCTGGGCTGTTGCTTATTGATCACAAATGCCTTGTGGGAAATTGGCGCTAAATATCAGGCTCACTTCTTTGATCTTCCCTTCTTTCTAGGATCTCAGCCTTGGTATCCTGGATGCTCTGGTGGCTCTGGACTCCAATTTATATCTCCTCAGACTCATGCAACTGTCCAAAGCTCTGGTAGCTTCACGGTGTCTTAGCCACGACTTTCTGCTTGCTGCCTGTCTCCTCTGCCTCGGAGCTTCTGCGACAGAACCAGCGAATGCCTCCAGGGAAAAGCAATCATGAAGGTAGAGTGCCTTCCCTTCTTTTTGGGATTTTGGCTAATAAGTCCTGGCTGCCTTGGTGGCTCTCTGGTGATTTTTAAAGGGTTGTTTTTTTGTTTTTCTTTTCAAAAGTTTTTAATAGCGGCATTTATC
>NW_021875889.1:0-754 GCF_006229205.1 Suricata suricatta | reverse complement strand
TAACCTTCCTCCTCCTTGGTCATGCAAAGTCCTATATTGTCCACTTATTTCTTTTTTACCCACACACTTCAGTTTGTAACCAATTTTCACTACTTCCAAACTGATGGGGGAGGGGGAAGCTGGGAAAAAAAAAAAGTAGGGAAACAAACATATGCTTTCTCTTTCCTCATTATTTCCAATACAGTATACAAATCCATTCTGTATGGATTTGGATTATTATCCACTCTGTATAGGGTTTTAGTAACTGAAATGACAACGATCCAGTGGGAAAGGCAGAGAGCAGAAGATACATTTTCTTGTAGGGTAAAATTTTAAGGGTTAAGGCATTAGATTAAGCACCACTAAGAAGCTCAAGACATAGGCAATTTGATGTAGGCAGTTGAGCAAACAGCTAAGGTTTAATCTGATTATGTGCAGCTCCCAGGATTTTCCAAGTTATGATTCAAATCCACGCAACAATTTTCAAAACACATTCCATTTCATAACATGAGTGCATCTATAGGTGAGAACTATTCAGCAGGAAAATGGTTTTGAAACTAGCAAGCAGCTTGTTTTTTTTCATTTCTAATTAACAGACCCCATGCAGCCTTCAAAGGACAGGAACAAAATATCAGAGAATGAAATGTTTATTACTCTTTCATTCTCTCAAGTCCTGAATGTCAAACTTAAATCCGTTGTCACAGAATATGCAGATTTTTTAAACTTCATGTATGTAAATGTAGAGCAATCAAGTTAGTTTAACAACAGCAACAAA
>NW_021875888.1:0-754 GCF_006229205.1 Suricata suricatta | reverse complement strand
TTGAGAAGGGCACTTGTTGGGATGAGCACTGGGCATTGTAAGTAAGTGATGAACCACAGGAATCTATCCCCCAAAACAAGGGGACACTGTATACATTGTATGTTAGCGAATTTGACAATAAATTATATTTTAAAAAAGATAATTGATGAAGGTGTCTACACTACACAACAGATTTTCAATGTAGATGAAACAGCTTTCTATTGGAAGAATAAGACATCTAGAACTTTCGTAGCAAGAGAGAAGTAAATACCTGGCTCCAAAACTTCATAGGATGGCTGAATCTCTTGTTAGGGACTAATGCAGCTGGTGACTTTAAGCTGAAGCCAATGCTAATGTACCATTCCAAAAATCCTAGGGCCCTTAAGAATTATGTCAAATCTACTCTGTCTGTTCTCTATTAATGGAACAAAAAAGCTTGGATGACAGCACATTTGTTAACAACATAGTTTACTGAATATTTTAATCCCACTGTTGAGATCTACTGCTCAGGAAAAAAAAGATTCTTTTCAAAAGATTAGTGCTAATTGCCAATGCACCTGTCATCCAAGGGTTCTAATGGAGATGGCAATAAAATTAATGTTGTTTTCATACCCTCTGATACAACATCCATTCTGCATCCCATGGATCAAGGAGTTATTTTGACTTTTGGCTTTTATTATTTAAAAAAACACATTTCATAGGGTTATAGCTGCCCTAGATAGAGATCCCCTGATGGATCTGGACAAAATAAATTGAAAGCCTCTGGAAAGATTCA
>NW_021875887.1:0-754 GCF_006229205.1 Suricata suricatta | reverse complement strand
CTGTGCCTTTTTTCCATCTTTGAAAATGTCACATCGTAACAGGCAGGAAGGCCCACGGAAGAAAGTGATGCAGGTAAGCTTATGTGCTCGGTGGTGGTGGAAGAGCAAGAGAAATGGTCTGATGGCTTCTATTTTCTCTGTAATTATTAGGAGGCACAGTCATCTGTTGAGAGCGAGTGGCAAGGTAGAGAAGTTAGGGGTTTGGGACAAGCGAGACAGTTTAAAATTGCACTGTGGAAAATTACAGCCAGATGGTTCCGGCAGCGGCCAGGGCCCGGTTGGCTGATGAGACCGGCTGGTGGCGTGGCGGCGGGAGGGTGGCCTGTGGGCTGCCAGGCAGCCTGTGTGACCACAGACCTGAGTTCACCCCTCAAAGACTCCGTTTCTGTCCCTCGAAGGTGAGAATAATACTACGTAATGCGTGGCGTGGTTCCGAAGATGAAACCCTCCGTGCACCTGCACGACGCCGGCGCTCCGCCGTTCCTCGGTCCGCGGGCAGCACGGCGCCACACGGCCGCCCTCCTGTGTAGCTTCAGTCAGCTCCCGAGTGTGGGCCTGGGGCCTTCCTGCTGGAAGGTTTTCGGGTGTATGCAGTCGGACCGTGCAAAAGGCGGATCGCCTTCATCCGGGGAGATGGCTGACTGGTCCAGACTAGGGAAGGGATTAAATTTTGTTTTAATGTTTTATTTATTTTTGATACAGAGAGAGACAGAGCATGAGAGGGGGAGGGGCAGAGAGAGAAGGAGACACAGAA
>NW_021875886.1:0-754 GCF_006229205.1 Suricata suricatta | reverse complement strand
AATTTCCCACTCAATTATGCGTAGGGTCTAATATCAATAAAGTCAGAGGTAACAGAGGGAAAGCAATGTGTGTGAAGATAAATGGCTTAGATTGGGAGAAGAAGAAAAACATCTACCCCTGGTCCCAGGAAAAACTGTCAAGGTTAAAAAATTGGTTTCCAGCTGCCCTTAATCGCTGCCCTTGTTAGATTTCCTTTCCTTTTCTACCCCAGCTCTATCTCTCTACCTCGGTGCTTTCAGACCTTTATCAGGGTCACCTCTGTGCTTCATTCCAGTTTTACATGTTAAAACTGAATATTTTCATGCTGAAGTATCGAGGAGTCAGGGTACTAATGGATGAAATTTATTTTTAAAAGCATCCAAAACACAAAACAGATTAAATATGGATGGAGGGATGGATAGCTGGAAAGATATGTGATAAAGCCAGTGCAGCCAACTGTGAACAGGAGAACCCAAGAATGGGAGGAAAGGTGTATATACTTTGCTGTAGGTATGAAACCTTTCCTAATAAAATATTGAAAAAACTGTACACATATCAGTCCAACTTGGGCCTATGGGGGTCTCCTCAATTTTGCTCCAGAGTCATTTTGGCATGAACCTATTGTCTTCAATAGCTTGTTTGCTATTTGTTAAGACAAGATGTGTTTCAGGCTAATCCTGTTTATTTCTTGTCCCGATCTAGAAACAGACAATTTAGTAGGAAACAATATTTCAAGACAACAATCTTGGCACTAGAGACACTGAATTTGATTGG
>NW_021875885.1:0-754 GCF_006229205.1 Suricata suricatta | reverse complement strand
TTCCCTCCTTTGGGTCTTAAAGATTTGTGTGTGTGTGTGTGTGTGTGTGTGTGTGTGTGTGTGTGTGTTGGGAAATGACTATTTATTTATTATCATGTTTAATTTTGAGAGAGAGATAAAAAGCACAAGCAGGGAAGGGGCAGAGAGAGGGACACAGAATCGGAGGCAACTCCAGGTTCTGAGCTGTCAGCACAGAGCCTGACGCGGGGCTCGAACCCACAAACCGTGGGATCATGACCTGAGCTGAAGTCGGACCCTTATCCGACTGAGCCACCCAGGCGCCCCACTTCATTCCTTTTTATGGCTGAATTGTGTTCCTTTGGATGTATCTGTGGCAAAGGGTGCCCAGGGCCTCAGTGGGCATTGCCTGTTGGTCCGCAGGCTTCTGTCCGGGAAGTGGAGGCGGGCTCGTGACCCAGTGCAGCGTTCATCCCTGGACTCTGAAGTCCAAGCACGTCCTTCTGATCTTATTTATACCTGGTTAAGGCACCGTGAGCGGTGGGCGGTCCACGGCTCTGCCTTCCTCCTGATCGTTCCCCAGACACGTCCCCAGCACGTCCCCGGGCAGGTCCCAAGGCTGCTGAGAACTTGGGTGAGGCCTTGGAATCCCTGTCACTGGGGAAATGTACTTGGATGAATTACAGCAGAGGGTCGTTGGAGGATCGGGGAACAGATGGAAGACAAGCAGGCTGTGACCGCACCCCCTGGGCCTTTCTCGGTGCCCTTGCACTTGGGTCCTTGCGTTCTTCCTTGG
>NW_021875884.1:0-754 GCF_006229205.1 Suricata suricatta | reverse complement strand
CAGATTCAGGCTTCAGCGGCAGACAGAGGTGTGCCCACCTTCGTCACCAGCTAAGAGCATTTCTCTCTTTTCTTTTCTTTTCTTTCTTTCTTCCTTTCTCCTTCCTTCTTCCCTTCCTTCCTCCCTCCCTCCCTCCTTCCTTCCCTCTTTCCTTCCTTCCTCCCTTCCTCCCTTCCTTTCTTTTTAAATTTGAGCCTGCCAGGCACCCCTAGCAGCTAAGAGCATTTCAGAGAGACAGCCTACCCCAGTGGAAAGAGACTGAGAATGTGTGATTAGGCCAAATGGAGTTCAAATCTTGCCTCTCAAACTTCCTCATCTGTAAAATGAGCCTAAATCTCTGTACCTTGAAAGGTTGTCATAAGGATTTCGGAGACTGTGTGTAAAGATTCTGGCAAAAGCAGGGCTTTTAAAATAATAGCTTCTTAAAAAAATAAAATAAAATAAAATAATAGCTTCTTAGCCCCCAGGAGCCTCTTGCTGTAAGCACAGCACCCACAGAGACACAACTACACA
The DNA here is from genome assembly GCF_006229205.1 of Suricata suricatta. Taxonomy (NCBI): domain Eukaryota; kingdom Metazoa; phylum Chordata; class Mammalia; order Carnivora; family Herpestidae; genus Suricata; species Suricata suricatta. The sequence goes on along the minus strand of NW_021875884.1, from coordinate 241 downwards.
CAAGCCATGATCAGGCAGAGATAACTAAACTGGAATTCATGAAGTAGTCTAATTACCTTCAATCTTGAGTAATTTAATCTATAAAGGATTGAATCTCATCTCATTCCTTTTTCAATTGTACACATATTTGAGCATACCAAATGAGGTTGAACATTTGTCCATATGTTCAGTAACTAACTGCATTTCCTTATTTGGACACATGTCGTCTGGCAATTTTTCTTTAGAATGTTTGTTGCTATGC
>NW_021875883.1:0-754 GCF_006229205.1 Suricata suricatta | reverse complement strand
GGGGGCCCAGCTCAGAGGGGGCTTCCTTGGAGAGCTACCCCCAACACACACATGCCACTTTGCATCACATTATCATATTTCATCATATCGCGAACTGAAATAATCGTGCTTATGATCAGCCTTCCATCACTGAAGTGCAAGCAATGAACAAATGACCTGCCCAGACATGACCTCTGTTTAGAAAAGATTTGCCATTTTCAATTTCCCTTGAGTTTATTTTTAAGTCATCTCTACACCCAACATGGGACTCAAACCTACAACCCTGGGATCAAGAGTTGCTCGCTCCACCACCTGCGACAACCAGGTGCCCCTTCAATTTTCTTTTTAGATGTTGGGCATTGCTTGGTTAGTACTTGGTATGTTTACATGCTAGTTAGTGTCTTCTAGCAGCGGGGGGTGCCAGGGTAGCTCAGTGGGTTAAGCGTCTAACTTCGGCTCAGTTCATGGGTTCGAGCCCTGCGTCGGGTTCTGTGCAGACAGCTCAGAGCCTGGATCCTGCTTCGGATTCTGGGTCTCCCTCTCTCTCTCTGCCCCTCCCCTGCTCATGCTCTGCCTCTCTCTCTCTCTCAAGAATAAACAAATATTAAAAAAAATAGCTTGAGAGAGTGTTTATTTTATAAATATTGCTGCAGTGTGCAATGGCATGTCCACCAAAACCTAGTCTTTCCAAGAGAGGTAGCAGAACCAAAACCTTGCAGATTACAGATCTATTGCAAGAAGAGACACCAAGCTCCGTGAATTTGCCCTTCCTAAC
>NW_021875882.1:0-754 GCF_006229205.1 Suricata suricatta | reverse complement strand
GGTCCCAGCATGGGCCTCTGGGGTTCAAGGGTCTCCTGAATACTGCAGGCAAAATTCTGCATGTATCCATTCACCTGCATTGTTCTGAGTTGGTTCACAGCTTCCCAAAGTGGTCTATGACCCATATCTTAGTACAGTCATTAGTAGGAGTGCTGATTATTTGAAAAATAAGTAACCTTTCCAGACCCCAATGATTCCCACTCAACTTGACCAAAGAGATACATGGAACCCAATTATGGCCGACTGGCCTTGGAGCTGGGATCTAGGCCATGATGTACCCCAAACAACACAAAGTCACCTCCAGAAAACTTAATGGAGTAATGTAAGGCTCTTCCAAGAAGACTGGAAAGGGTAGTAAAGACTGGATCACCATATGTCACATATGCTAAATTTCCTAGGAATACATTTCCCTTCCTGAATGTTCACTTAAAGAGGCAGCTGTCTTCCCAAAATTCCCCTTTTCTGCCTCTCCCTGAAGATTCTCTCTGGCCTTTTCTCTTACCTCTTCATTGCCTTTTTCCCGAGTAGCCTTGCGTCATTTCTGATACAAACCTACTTTGTCTTTCTGAGCTTCCCAACATTCTCCTCCCAGCCATTAACCTGGGGAGCCAGAAAAGGGTCTCAGGAGCCAAGGAACACCAGCAGAGAAGTTTCTAGAAGGTGAAGGAAGCAAGCTGTCTCCAAAAGCTGTATCCAAGTAGTTTTGTTCCTGTGATATACTCGCTGGGTAAGTAGAAATAAAATCAGTAAAATC
>NW_021875881.1:0-1568 GCF_006229205.1 Suricata suricatta | reverse complement strand
TAATTCATGATTACCTTTGAGTTGGATTTTCTAGAAGAAATTGCTTTTGGAATTGCAAAGGAGAAAATGAACTGAGCATTAGATTTTCCCATTTTCGTTGGTGTAATGGCCACTATTAGGTATTTAAAGTGATCAGGACAACAGGAAGCAGAAGGAAAAAAATTATGCACACAGACACACACACACACACACACACACACACACACACAATGTTCATTACACTCTTGCTATGCACAACAAACTATAATAAGCCCATCCTATATATCATCTTGTTTATTTTTGTGACAGAAATTTCACATAAAACAATTTTGGAAGATTCTTAGAGGAAAATGTTTTCAGAAAGATGCCTTATATAACTTTGTGGCTTCTAGGAAAGAGTTTCTATTACTAATAGAAGCAAAGATATGTTCAGTAACTAAGGTCAGCATTAACGTCAAATGATGAAGAAGTAGTTCAATGACTCTTAGAACTCAACACAAGACTTTGAATTTCTAATCAGTTATCAAACTTTTAAGTACATTATTGCAGTGTTAAGTTAAAATATTTGTCCACTGAGGTGGTCTTAGTTGGAGTTGTCTTCACAAAATGGTATAGACTGGAGATTCAAGAGACATGTCTTTCTCAGTTCTGGATTTGGATATCCAAGGTCAAGATGTCACCAGATTTGGTTTTCAGTGAGAGCAGTTTTCCTGGACACCTCCTAGCAGATGGCCGCCTACTCATTGTATCCTCAGGTGGTGGAGAGGGGAAGCTCTGGTCTTTTCCTCCTCTTGTGAGAGCACTAACCCCATAGTGGAGGTTACACCCTCTGGGATCATCTAGCCCTAATTTCCTCCTACAGGCCCCAACTGGTGATGTCATCATACTGAGGTACGGGGCTTTGGGAGGGGCACAAAAACTCAGTCCACAGCAGATGACATGCTAATTCCACCCTTGGAACTGACCTAAGTATGAAAAAATGAAATGTTACTTTTATTTGAGTCATTCACCTGTCTTGGAAACTCCCATATGAGTACCAGTAGACCTCACTGTTTCATAGGAAAAGTATTAATTTCATGCAAATTAAATAGTCTCTTTAGAGGTGGTATAATCTCTCTAGCATATGTTTTACTTCTAGAACGGTATCCAGGAAAAAGTATTTATTCAATTATGAGAATCATATTTTCATTTATCTTGACGCTACTCAAATGGTGAAATGTACATGTTCATGAAATCGTGACAGTAAAAATATTGCCATAAGAACCAACTTTTTCCATTTAAATTATTATTTCAAACGTTGTATTTTCTATGTTTGTGTGAACAATTGCATTTTCTCTCATATTTCCAAGTACTGTCTTTAGCCGATTATAAAGTATCAAATATACTTTTTCAAAGGACACCATATTGTTCATGCTAAGGTTTGTATTATATCATTGAGAAGTAATTACAAATTTTTGTTTTCTTTTCTAAATGCTGCATTTTTTTTTTTTGTAATGGCAAATTTAGTATCTCCAATACCCTATTTTTCTTTTCTGAGATTTGGTGATACTTTAGTGTTAATGTGTCATTGTAATATGCTACGTCCACCT
>NW_021875880.1:0-5530 GCF_006229205.1 Suricata suricatta | reverse complement strand
TGGGTCTGAAACTGGGTGATCAGTCGAAACAAGCATTGCAAGAGGAAAGAGTTTTGCATGGATTTTCAATTTGTGTAAAAATTAGCAATGAGTTTCATGAGATGTAGGAGACACCTAAAAATCCATCTACCCAGTGGATTTGTGCTTTCAACATTTATTTTATAGAAGTAGGGAGCCATAGTTTATGGTATGAAAATAGACTCCTGCCAATGAGTTAAAGATTGCAAGGATTGCAATATATCATCCAATAATAATAATTCAAAACTTAACATATGAACATTGCCTTCATGTTAACTGGACAGTTTTTAGCATATTCTCTGCCCTGGGAATTCTGTGGGCTATTAAAACACAAAAATAGGATATTGTTGCTGTCAGGAGATCAAAGTTTGGTTAGGGGGAATACAAATATGAGTTTCAGGAATATATTAATCTCAAAGGAGAGCATGAGTAATGGAATAAGATTCCTATAGATAGTAAGGTGCCTGGCACATAAGAAAGAGTTGGATAGAGAAGTAAAGTCTGGGGACACTTGGGTAGCTCAGTCAATTGAGCGTCCGACTCTTGATTTCAGCTCAGGTCATGATCCCAGAATTGTGGGATCAAGACCCACATCGGGCTCCATGCTGAGTGAGTAACCTACTTAAGATTCCCTCCCACTCTTCCTCTGCCCCTCTCCTGCCTGCACTCATGTGCTTTCTTTCTTTAAACAGAAAGAGAGAGAGAGAGAGAGAGAGAGAGTTAGTTTGTTAGTTAGTTAGTTAGTTAGTTAGTTAGTTAGTTAAAGGTCTGAATTATAAGCCTTGCACTACTTTCAGAAACAAAGGTGAGTTTTGGGAACTAATGAGGTGGTCTCACTGTGTGTCGTGTTACTCATCAACTACTCCTGAGATTAGTGAACAGTTTGTTCTTTATCTTTTCTAAATATAAGCTTTTGTGACTCAGTAATAACTTATAAGTGTGTTTCCTTGTTTATACTATGGAAGAAAAATTTCTCAGCATTCTAATGCCTATATTGTCCCACAAATCTGGGTCTTTCAGCTTTCAATGATCCATCATTTGCCTACTTATGTTTTCATTCTGCAAAATGCTGTCCATTTCATGTTGTATCTCTCAGTGATTACAATGAATTGATATTTCATTTCTCTTCTCCTGGGTATCTCTGTGACCTGCTATTTTTAAACTTAGCATAAACTCACATAATTAAGATATCATAGTTAAAAGCACGTAATCAACGCTTTAACTGGGAATAATATATTCCTCAAAAGTAAAAAAAAAAAAAAAAAAAAAAAAAAAAAAAAAAAAAAAAAAAAAAACAAAGGCAGATTTAATTAGGTTTATACCATAGATACCCTTTAACATGGTTACTTGAAAATTAATTACAAAAACTCTCATTCTCTCACCCATTTCAACATCAAAAAAGTGATTTGGTTTAAAGTATGCATAAGTGAGTACCAATAGGAAGGTATTAAAAATACAAAGATATAATATGCTAAACTAAATTCAAATTCAAATTTCCTATCTTCTGGGAAACATTACAAATCCACTAGTATAAACATTATCATATATTAACATCCGCTTGTCAAAAGACCAAAAACTTTCAGGACTAATCTCTAGAAGGGTCACATTGTTTAACAAATCCAGGTCTCTCCAATTAGCTATCAGAAAATGTGAATACCAAAGGCATAAAAAGGGCTACATAAGAGATTTGAAGCTAGACCACCTGACTGAGAATATCTGACATAAGTCTTGTCTTCAAAAAGAGACAAAAAACTCTGTATATTTAAAACGTATGTTTCTGAAAGCTGTACATCATTGTGGCTCACATCAAAGCAGTACAGACAGGTCTATTTGATAAATAAGGTGAATAGATTAATGATGGCTTCATCCCACTTAAACAATTGATACTAATAAAGAAGTCCTCTAAAACAGTGCTATCCAATGTGAGCCACATCCTTAATTTTTAATGTTTTAGTAATCACCTTAAATTATAAAAAGTAAGCAAAATTGTTCTTGATGTATTTTGTTGAATCCAATATATCTAAAACATTATAATTTAAACACATAATAGCTATAAAATAATTTAATACTAACATATTTAACATTCTTTTTGTGTATGCTAGGTCTTTGAATTCTTGTCTGTATTTTCTTTTTACAGCATATTTCACTCAGACGATTGCATTTTAGGTGTTTAATGGCAACATGTGACTGACTAGTAGGTACTCTGTGGATTGGTTCAGCACTAGACATATGGTTTCAAACACAAATGAAAAAACAGGTAGAAAAATAATTGAATGAAATAAAAATGTTTCCTTCTTGGAAAAGAGCTAAAGATAAATTCTTTCTTCTAAACTATGATTTTTCTCTTTTTTATGCTTTTCCACAGAGAAAAGGAAGCCAGTGTTTTAGAGGATGAGTGTTTACGGCTCGGAGACCAGTGAGAGACGGGTATAATAAGAGAAGGCCAATCTATCGGTTTTTGCAACAAATAGTCCTCAAAACCTACTGAAACAGATTTGAAATAGAGCCATGCTTAAACCTTGAATGTAATGGAACTTAAGGAAAAGGCTTTCAAGATAAGGCATGAATCTTAGTGTTATGGGAAGCAATAGATTTTAGTGTAAAGGCTTATAAAAGACAGAAGATAATAATCATGCTTTGTAATTCATTAAACTTTTCTTAACAGTATCTATATATATGAGTATATATTTATTTAGAGAAAGAGAGAGAGAGATGAGTAGGAAGCCAGTCTCTTCCAACCTAATAAGCCAATCCACAAAATGTTAAAGCTCAGACTTTGTTGGTGACATCACCGTAATTAGACCCTTCCTTCAATGGCCAAAAAAGTGAGACAGATATTTGGGGGCAGATCCAGCTGACACCAGATATTGGGCCAAAACAATGCAGAGCACAACAGAGAATGGCAATGGCCCTTCAGGCCCACAGTTAACATCATATTATCTACAAAATATGCATTGACACCGAATATAGACAAATCCTTGTAGTGGTGCTGGAATTGCAATAATGAGTAAAATAGACAAGATCCAGGTTTACAAATGCAAAGGATCTGTGCCTGGAGGAAGGAGAAGTCAAAGAAGCAAGGGAGAAATGTCAATAGGCAAGAAAGACATAGCCAAAGAGAAGCTAAGGGAGAGATCTAAAGCAATGGCCACTTGGCAGAAAATCAGAACACAATCTTGAATAGGATTTGAAGGACTAGGCAGAATATTGTAATAGAAACTTAAGTTTGAGCCAAGGAAGTAATATATTCCTATAAACTGAAGCTATAAAGAGGAAATTGGGACTGAAAAATAGAATGTTCTTCATCACAATCCAGACACAATCCAGAAAAATGTGTCACAGTATAGTCTAGTAGAAATTATAACTCAAAACAAAGACCCCTGCCTTCCAAAATATTATTCAAATAATTACATTCCTAGATTAGATGCCATATGGGTGAAAACTGAGACAATTCATACAAAATCAGACCTTCCTTATAGGAAAAGAATAGTGATCTAATTTCAGTATGCAAACACACTGTCCTTTTTCTGTGAGAGTTTTCAAATTTCTTGTAATTAACAAATGCTTGTTTATAGTCTCTTTTTGCATAATTTAAATCTTGTCTGAATATTGTGTTGGTACATATGATGATGCGGTTACTCGTGATACTGTCTAAGTTTCGTGGGTGTTTCAATTGTTTAAAAAAAACTGGCAATGCCTATAAAAAGGCTTTGATAGCAGATTTGACACTGCCGAGGGGAAAATACAAATAACTGAAAAATATAGAAATGTAAACTACTGAAACTCAAAACAGAAAGAAATAAGGCTGAAAAAAATGTAGGTGACCCGATGACAGATGAGATAGTATTAAGCTGTCTAGTAACCATGCACTTGGTAGTTGAAGGCATAGAAAGAGTGGAACTAAGGGCAAAAAAGGTAGGGACAATATATTGTAATTTATAAAATAAGTAGAAATAAAATACATAGTAAAAATAGAACGATAATAAAGGGTGAAATGGAAGTAAACTTTTATGAGTTAGTATTTTATTTGTGAAGCAGAATAATATTACTTGAAGGTTCACTGTTAATACAAAGATGCATGTTTTAAATAGTACAACTGGCAACAGCAAAATTTTTCAAAAAAACATATTTTGGGGGGTGTCTGAGCAGCTCACTTAGCCTTGATTTTGGCTCAGGTCATGATCTGACAGTTCATAGGATGGAGCCCTGCATTAGGCCCCAGGCTGTTGTCAAGTCTCCTCAGGATAACTCTCTCCCTGCCCCTTCTCGTCTTATTCTTTTTTTTCCTCTCAGAAATAAATCACATTTTGGGGTGCTTGCCTGGCTCAGTCAGTTAAGCATCTGACTCTTGATTTAGTATCAGGTTATCATCTTAAGTCATAAAACAGAGTCCCACATGTGCCACTTCCTAAGATTCTCTCTCCCCCATCTCTCTGCTCCTCTCACTGCTTCTCTCTCTCTACAATAACAAATTTTTAAAAAATTAAAATAAAAGTGAACATTTAAAAAATAAATCAATAGAAAGCCCAGATTTTCAAGGCGTTGTAGTCTCTGTTGCAACTACCATGCCAAAGAGAGAAAAAAGAAGCCTTGAATGGTCATTAATCACATCAACCTAGCAATTGTACATGGTTAGATCAATGGTTCAGAAAGGGGTGGCAATTTTGACCTCCAGGATGCATTTGGCAATGTCTAGAGATACTGTTTCTCATTACAACCATGGTGGGCAGAGGTGTGGAAGGAGATGTGGTGCTACTGACAACTAGTAAGCAGAGGCCAGAATGCTGTTGACTATCCCACAACATATGGGACAGATTCACACACACAATTAAGAACTATCTGACCAAGATATCAATGCTACTTGAGAAACCCAGGTCAAAATAATCCAAATAAAAACCAGAAATAGACATAATTGGATTTGGAAGAAAAAAAATGTCAGTCCCATCTATATGCAGTTAAGAAGAAATTCATGTTCAATACAAAAGCACAGACAGTACAGTACTTCAACACACAGTGCTGGAATAACTAGTCATCCATCTGCAAAGAGAAAGATGACTGATAGATAGATAGATAGATAGATAGATAGATAGATAGATAGATGATAGATAGAATGATAGATAGATCATAGACTGACAGATAAACCTTACACCCTTGACAAAAATTTACTCAAAATAGATCATGGACCTCAACATAAAATGCCAAACGATAAAAGTTCTAGAAAGTAACATAGGTCAGAAACCTAGACCCTTGGGGGTGGGATGTCTTTTTAGATACAACACCAAAGACACAATCCATGAAACAAAGAATTGATGAGCTTTCAAGTTAAAAACTTTTGCTCTGAGAAAATCAATGTCCAGATAATGAGAAGACAAGCCATAGACCCAAAAAACTACTTGCCAAGAGCACATACCTCACCAAAGAAGATACACAGATAGCAAATAAATATATGATAAGATGTGGAATGTCCCACATCTTATCATATATTTATGAAATATCACATCCTAAACAGAGA
>NW_021875879.1:0-754 GCF_006229205.1 Suricata suricatta | reverse complement strand
ATAAGTTTCCCTTTATAAACTGTGTTACCTGCATTCCACACATTTTTATATATGTTTTCATTAGTAGTCACTTCAAAATATTTCCTAATTTCTCTTGTGATTTATTCTTTGAATCATAAATTATTTAATAATGTGTTGGTCAATTTCCAATACTTGGGGTGTTTCAATCATCTATCCATTACTGATTTCTAATTTAATTATAATTTAATTTTTAATTCTCATGATCTAACATATGGTCTATTGTGAATATTCAATGTGCCCATGGAAATAATGTGGGCTCTACTATTGAATGTTATCAAAATTCAAAATAAACTGCCAGTTATTTTACCAACGAACATGGATTTATTCAGGAATAGCTGAGAATTACAATCCAGAACAAGCTACCAAACCAGAGCCAAGTTCTAGAGAACAAAGGAAAGAAATGCTCTTTTATAGAAGAAAAGAGGATTTGGGAAGGACTGTTGCAAACTAAAAGTCCCTTGGAGTAAACTGGGAGTTCAAAGTATAGCCACTTTTCATTGGCTGAGCTGTGACTCTCTCTTATTGACTGGGCTGTTGCCAGGGTAGGAAGAAATTTTTCTTCCTCTGCTAAAATAGTACTATTGACTTACAACATCTGTCTCTTCCTCTTAGATTTACTGGGCAGAAGTAAGTAAGTGCTGGGCATGAGAGCTCCCCCTGTTAGCCTCCTGGTGCCATTCTAAATGAGTTTTCTTTTTATTAACTTTTCACAGTTTTTATTAAGTCAAACTGG
>NW_021875878.1:0-754 GCF_006229205.1 Suricata suricatta | reverse complement strand
CCAAACATTCCTAAACAGCTCTGAGACTGGAATTTGAATGACTCAGACATTCAGAATGAAACTTTTTCTCTCAGTCTAACACATCACTTACTTCTGCTTTAAGGGTTTCATTATTATGTTTGTTAAATGCATAGAGATTTGCAGATGCAGAAATTTTTTGATAACAGTTCTAGGTGAGAGAAGGCAAAGTAAATAGATGTGTATTTCTGTAATCTGTATCTTATAATTAAACAGATTGCATATTTGTATAATCCTGTCCAAGTTTCTGGATATGTTTTTAGTGCATTAGGGAAATATGTGGTTTTTCAGCATCTGATCTGGTGGACTTTGCTTCCCAGCTGTCCTGGAATCTCTTGAGTGCAGCTATAAAGAGTTTGGAAAAAGGATATTCATTCCTTTTGAATGTACTCAGAGGCAATAAAAAATTTTGTTCAAGTTTAGCAACAAGAATTTTTACCACCCTTCAAAATTGCAGAAACTCATGTATTATTTTTATTTTTAAAAATTAATTATTTTATTTTATGAGAGAGGGAGAGTGAGCAGGGGAAGGGCAGAGAGAGAGAGGGAGAGAGAGAATCTCCAGGCTCTGCACTCTAAGCACAGAGCCTGATACTGGGCTCCATCTCACAAAATGTGAGGTCATGACCTGAGCCAAAATCAAGAGTCTAATGCTTAACTGAGCCGCTCAGGAGCCCCTGAATTATATTTAAAACTAATAATTCAGATTATTTTTGTCTATCCGAAAATGTGGATT
>NW_021875877.1:0-754 GCF_006229205.1 Suricata suricatta | reverse complement strand
TTCTTGTTAGTTTTTGTTTTAGGGCGGGTCTTTTTGACCTAAGTAGGGCATTGCTGTCGAGAAAACTCAGTTATTTTCATCTGATTTGAAATCTACACAGCAAACACATCTTCTACACCAGCCAAATGAAGCAGTTGACAAATTGAACATATTGCAGTTGTTTCGCTTAATTAATCGGCGCCACTGGAAAGGAGCCGGTTCTTGCCTGCTGCCACCCCCCACTAGGGGTAGTTGCCGAGAAGAGCTGGGGTCTGTTGTGATTAGCACGGTGCCTGGGTGCTGGAGAGGAGAGTTTAAGTCTGAGCATAATTCAAAACTCAAAGCCAAATGCTACTGAATGGGACTTGAGCCAGTCAGTTTAAAGCCGAGGAGAAAGCCTGCCTGCCTTTTCCGTTCTCCGCTTAGGACTGTTGACTTGATTCTTTACTCAGAAGTGGCCCAGGGCTTCGAAGCACACCGTTTATATCTGGTTCTGGGGGCCCGTATCCAGAGCTTGGTGCTGTATCTTATCTACTGTGATATTGTATGGAAGTTCTCGCCATGAGCTTGCCCCACAAAGGGAGGCGTGGTCCTCATTCGCAGGTAATAAAATGGAAAGACTGCATGGAATTCCTGCTTTCCTTGAAGTTTGCACTTTTCCTCTCTTAAAACAAACAGCACGCCTGCCGCAGTTTATGATCTCAGATCTTTTAGGGTTTTAAAGGGAATTAGTTTCTTTGAAGTACTGTATCTGTATCTTTTAGCTAAAATGTAT
>NW_021875876.1:0-754 GCF_006229205.1 Suricata suricatta | reverse complement strand
CTTTTTAGTTTTGAGAGGGAGAGAGAGAGAGCAGAAAAGAGGGGCATCTGGAGTTTGGAGCAAGCTTAGAAGTGTATGAGGAAGAAATGGTGTCTTCATTGTTGGCGAGCACTGAGCCCAGCAGCTCAGAGGGGCAGTTTCTGTTAGCTGGGCCACAGGAATATCTGGATGGAAGAGATTTTTTTACTGACACCTCAATAGGTGACTTTTTTTTTTTTACTTTGAAACAATCATAGGTTCACAGGTAATTTCAAAAATAGCACTTGGAGTTATGTGTGCTCTTCATCTAGTTTATTCCAATGGTGACATCTTATTTAATTGTAGTAGAGTATTTAGCAAATAGATGTAGTAGATGACACTTCTTTCTTCCATTTTCTTAAATTGTAGTAAAATGCACATGAAGTTTACCATGTTGACCATTTGGAAGCGTACAGTGCAGTGGCCCCAAGTACATTCATATGGTTGCACAATCATCTAACTCTAGAAGCCATTCATCCAGTAAAACTGAAACTCTGCTCATGAAGCGTTAACTCCCCAGTTCTCCTCCACTAGACCTTGGCACCCCCCATTCCACTTTCTCTCTCTGAATTTGACTCCTATGGGTACCTCATGGACTGGAATCATGCAGCATGGATTGGTCATTGCACTGGCTCATTGCAGTCGGCATCATGTCCTGAAGTTTCATCCATGTTGTAGCATGTGCCAATTTCCTCCCTTTTGACGACAGAGTATTATTCCATTGTATGTATGTGTC
>NW_021875875.1:0-754 GCF_006229205.1 Suricata suricatta | reverse complement strand
GAAGTCGAACACTCATCCGACTGAGCCACCCAGGCTCCCCCAAATTGTTTCACGTTTTACAAAGGCTCTGATTTGTAATGCTAATGCTTAGGTTTTTTAGGTTTCATTTTAGACCATCTCTACTGTGTGTCTTCAAATTCCCTGTTCTCTTATTGTGAAATGCCTCATTCTCCATAGTTTTCGATACCATTTTAAGTTTAAAAAATATATATTTTCTTAAGTCTGTACTTAATGTTTTGCAATACAGGAAAAGCTCTGTAGTTCACTTACTTAACCAGTAATTCTGATAGCCGGGGCACTTTGGTCAGGTGTTGATCAACTGATTTATCTTCTCATCAACAGACCCTATTCAAATGATTTCCTTTTACTAGCTCCTTTAATCTGCATGAGAATCCTTGGAGACTCCTGTAAGCACCGGTTCCGGTTCAGATGAAGAAGCTGGAACATGGAAATGTTAAGAAACTTGCCCAAGGTCGCACAATTCATAGGTGGGGCTGGGGTCTGAAACCTAATCTAGGCCATACTGCCTCTTGAACATGAATATGGTGAATAATAAACAGACCTCAAATGCGTTTAATCTGAAACATGTAAAGATTTCCTCAGGAGTTTTTATAACCTTGTAGTAGAACGTAGGATTCATTATTTGTGTTTTAATGATTAAAAAAATACCTGAAGAATCTAGATATTCTGAAGTCTACAAAAAACTGAAGACAAACTGCTTAATAGAAAATGCTTTACCGTAAAAACTCTCTGT
>NW_021875874.1:0-754 GCF_006229205.1 Suricata suricatta | reverse complement strand
CATGCTCTGTCTCTCTGTATTAAAAATAAATAAAACATTAAAAAAAAAAAGAAAAAAGAAAGAGAGGGAGAGACAGCATGAAGAGGGTAGGGTCAAAGAGAGAGACAGAGAATCTGAAGCAGGCTTCAGGCTCCTAGCTGTCAGCACAGAGCCCGATACGGGACTCGAACCCACAACCGTGAGATCATAACCTGAGCCAAAGCTGAACATTCAGCCGACTGAGCCACCCAGGCGCCCCCTACCTTATAATTTTAAAGAGCAAATTAAGGGGTGTCTGGGTGGCTCAGTCGGTTGAGCATCCAGCTTGGGCTCAGGTCATGATCTCACAGTTCGTGGGTTCAAGCCCCGCGTCGGGCTCTGTGCTGACAGCTAGCCCAGGGCCTGGCGCCTGTCTGCAGATTCTGTGTCTCCCTCTCTCTCTAACCCTCCCCTGCCCATGCTGTCTCTCTCTTTCAAAAATAAATAAAACATTAAAAATAAATAAAACATTAAAGAGCAAATTAAATTATCTAACAAAATCTGTATGTAAATATCTTAAGTCCTATAAAAATATATTCCTTTCCTAGATATTATCATTAGCTTTAAATAAGCTGGTTAAACCAATTAAGACATGGCTGGGTGGCTTAGTTGGAAAAGTGTCCAACTTTAGCTCAGGTCATAATCTCACAGTTTGTGAGTTCAAGTCCTACGTTGCTCTGTTCTGACAGCTCAGAGCCTACAGCCTGCTTTAGATTCTGTGTCTCCCTCTCTCTGT
>NW_021875873.1:0-754 GCF_006229205.1 Suricata suricatta | reverse complement strand
TTTTCTGTGGAGTTTTGACTCATCTGCTAAATCTGGAAGATACCTTAGGGATGAGGGCCTGCCTCAATTTTTAACAAAAGACTGAAAGTATGGATGATATGCTACGGTCATGCTGTTACTCTAAGTATATGACAGGTGATCTCCCAAAAATGAGTTGGTATTTTTGAGGCTCTCTTAACTCCATCCAATTTCACATGATTGATTCATTATATAAACCTCACTCATAGAAAGTGTCAAAATATCAAGTTTCTCTGTATTATAAATATTACTTCTATTTATTTATAGTCTTAACTGTAATTTTTTTCTCACTTGAACAAGTTAATGTAGTTCATGCATTTTTTTGGAAAATTTCTGCCAAATCAGGATCCTAAATTTCCTTGATTTTTTTTTTCCTCTTTTAGACCCAGATATCCACCAGGTCTTAACTAATCTTATCTCCCTTGAAATAGGTAACCCACATAAATTTTTTATGTATAAAAAGATATAAAATGAAAAGATTCCTTCCTGTTCCTCATTCCCTGAGTCCGTCTTCCATCCTCCCTAGTTAACACAACACCGGTAACAGATTTATTTCACACTCCTGCATTTTTTATACAGGAATGAGGGCATACTACACCCAGTGGTTTCCAGCTTGTTTTTTTTCCCCTCCCTTATCAGTACATAAAATGCCTGGTCATTCTTTTTGGCAGCTGTGTAATATTCTACTACATGGTTGTACCACAATTTTTACCACTCGATCCACCTAATGGGACAC
>NW_021875872.1:0-754 GCF_006229205.1 Suricata suricatta | reverse complement strand
TGCTTCTTCGTCAGATACTCTCTCTGGTCCTTGCTGGCCCAGGTCACACTGGTTCACAGACTCTGCCCACATTATGACAAGCGGAGTTTGCCTTGCCAGGATCAGAATAAATTTGTCCATTCCTCAGAGAGGCCTGACATTTCCTCAGTGTCCATCCTTGCAAACATGGTCCTGTTCTGATATCCTTGTACTTTCCGCTGTTTGTCCTTTGTGAGATTTCCTTCAAATCTCTTCATTGATTTTATATGGCTGCAAATGAATATCTCCCTGAAGGGGAAAGAGATCTTGCATTCTTGCCTTAGTCAGGACACCAACTTGGATCAGCTTATACCTCTCATCTATCTATTCTGAGACAGCAAATGCCATGCTTACTTCCTTGGTCACTCCCTACTTCCAGTTGAGACAAATGCCAGTTGGACAATGACATTGTTTTCTTCCTGACTGAGGATAGAAGCAAGCTGTGTAATATCCTTTTGCTTGCTTCAGATTTCTGTGAAGTTGCATCCAAATTAAAGAGATATACTGAATCCTTCATACACTCAGGACATTTGGATTGCTAACTCAGACATACACGTGTCAGACATGCATGGAGAATACAGTCCTTTTTCTGGACAAAGCTCCAGAATATAAGTATTCAAAAATTTCTGAAATCTTTCCCATGTGAGGATGGTCAGGTGGGTATAATATATGTATATTGTATTCATGGAGACCCCTACAGTGTGTCTTGGAACTGTGGCATCACAGAGTGAGGTCA
>NW_021875871.1:0-754 GCF_006229205.1 Suricata suricatta | reverse complement strand
AAAAAAAAAAAAAAGACGCAGAGGGCTCTAGCTAGTTCCAGGCAGTTTTGCTCTACACTTGTTCTGATGTAATTTTAATAAAACCCTGTCACTCTCAAAGACGTCCTAGTTTATATGACAAAATACAAAGACACAAATGTATTACAATGGAAAGCGCCGCCAGATTGGATCAGAAAGTTTAGAGGCCTTTAGGTAGGGTGTCTCCCAGGAGAAAACAAAAAAGAAACTGATGTGTTTTCCTTACAAGAGAAGTTTTATAGTTTTTTAGTTCAGTCAGAATGAAACTGAATGTTAGGTACAGAGCCAGTGGGGGGAAAACAGCTTTCAAAAAAAGAACAGACATATAATTGGAATACAGTGGTTTACCTATAAATAATATGTGCAGTCATGCAATGTAAACACCAAGTGACTATTGACTTTAAGAAACTATAATTTAATTTAATAAGTATTGCAAGGGAAGGGGTATATATAAGAAAGCCTAATCTTCATATGCCTTTGTATGTGTGAACTCTGATACTGATAAATATATATCAGCAGCATAATACATTATTCAGAATGACTGAGGTAAATATTAGAAGAAAAGTGAAAGGACAGAGGTGATTGATCTCAAAAAGCAGGACTCGGTGATGGGAAAAAGTAGGGCAATGGAACATTATTATTCATTATTGTCATTTCAAATTGTGGACAGGGGATACTGTTAAAAATAGATATTAAGAAACCTGAATTTTTCTTATTCTTAACCATGATGTTCAAT
>NW_021875870.1:0-754 GCF_006229205.1 Suricata suricatta | reverse complement strand
TATTTTGTTATGGCAGCCAGAGAAAACTAATACACAAGATAATGCCACTGAATATGAAGTAGAGAAAAAAAAGCACAGATATGGCTTTTGGAATCCAATATGAGATGGTGGTAGCACACCACAGCTTCATCAGATTGCTCAAAATTTGTGAGTGATAGTAAGGGTCTTAGAAGCCATCTTTCTTCATGAGGATTATGACTATCCTCTTAGGGACCAAGGGATGTTGACTAGAAATAAGTGTGCTCTGGGATAATACTGTAAAGCCGCAACACCAGCCCTCGATACCAGCTAGATTCAGTACATGGAGCTCTGGGTATCACACAAGAGAATATTTATAAAGAACAAACCACATTTTGAGCCACGTAATTTATTAAATCATGAGCTAGGTGATCAGAAATCAAATCACATGAGCCATTTTTCTACACTGGAAAGAGACTGGAAAGATGGAGATCATCTCCTGAACTTGATGCATCAATAATGGGGAAGCATCCCTGGTATGTTTCCATTTTACTTTTAGATCTTTCCACCTTGATTTGGTATTCAAAGAAGTACAGGAAAAAAAATTTAGAGACTTAAATCTTTATAGACTATTATTAGATGATGTGGGATACTGATTGAGATCTTTATTGTCCCTGAAAATCACCAATGAGTTCAGGGATTATATATATGAGTTGATATAGAATTAGAAGCTCCCTTAAACATGATTCCTCAAGGGTGAAGGGAGCACAGACAAATCTGGTGGCTCTCATATCAA
>NW_021875869.1:0-1568 GCF_006229205.1 Suricata suricatta | reverse complement strand
TAATGTTTTTATTTTATTTTGAGAGACAGAGCATAGAGTGAGCGGGGGAGGGGCAGAGAGAAGGAGACGCAGAATCTGAAGCAGGCTCCAGGCTCTGAGCTGTCATCAAAGAGCTCAACATAGAACTAGAACCCATGAACCATGAAATCATCACCTGAACTGAAGTCAGACGCTTAAAGACTGAGCCACTCAGGGGCCCCTCAACCATGTTTTTAATAGTCCATATTTTAGCAGATTATTTTTACTTCCTAGATTCCGTTTTAACCTCAAAAGCTATGCACCTGCTTCATAGGAGGAAATGTGTAATTTGAGCATTAAACACAGCAGTGGACCTTTAACCTCTACATGGCTTGTTTATGAAATTATTTAAAATGTATCTTAATTACCTCAATATTTTATTCACCAAAAAATGAGGAAATTATGCTTCTTATAATGTGAGACTTTGTAGATTGAATTAGTAAAAAAGAAAACAGCCATAAACTGCCCTTTTAAGGTTAACAGGCAATATTGCTGGCCAATGCTAACATTTTTGCTTTTATTTAACTGGGTCTTGCTAAAACAGACAGATGCTAATTAATGTAATTAACCATTTTATGTGATTAATTATTTTAGCATGTGAAGTACGCTTTGAGATTTTGCTTTGTTTAAATGCTGACTTCACTTGTGAATAAACTGAAATCAGATGGATTATCTCAGGCAGCAGA
The DNA here is from genome assembly GCF_006229205.1 of Suricata suricatta. NCBI lineage: Eukaryota > Metazoa > Chordata > Mammalia > Carnivora > Herpestidae > Suricata > Suricata suricatta. The sequence continues at coordinate 864 of NW_021875869.1, read as the reverse complement.
CTAACCACAAAATCCACTCTTGCATCATTTTAACTGTTCCTGGAGTCGCCTCTTTGGTTCATTTTTTTGTGAAGAAACTTGCAATGTTCAGCTTGCATTTCACAGTGCCCTGTGTGATTTGACTACTTCGGGCCCCCTTCCAACCTGCTCGGCACCTTACTAAAAAATAACCTTTTCAAGTACTATTTTAAACTTATCACTCCCCTATTCAGAAATTGTGTAAAACTTCTCATTACTTTCTGGACAAAGGTCATCTGTCTCCACCAGCTGACTTTCAAGACTTTCCATAATCTGACCTGTCTGCCTCGTGTTCTTGGCATTAGATTGTGAATGCATCACAGTCAGGTTAATTTCTGCATGACTCACAAACATTTCCTTTTCTAGGGCTTTGCCCACACCATTCATTGTACTTATAACAGGATCCTCCAGTTTTCATTCATCTTTTAAAGTTTAACCCAAGAGCTATTACCATCTCTTATGTCCGTGGTGATCCCTGACTGCTCCACTAAACCCCTGTGCTGTTTCCCCTAACTCTAAACTTCTACAGCATCTGGATAAACATCTGTTGGAATGATAAAAATTTATAGAAAAGTTAAGCCTTCCTTTTTAAATTTTTTTTAAGTTTATTTATTTATTTATTTTTAAAGATATTAAATTCATATATATTTTTTTACTTTATAAAGTTTCATATTTTTTTAACATATGCAATTATTTTCCATCCTTTACAATACAGTAGTTGCAATGACACTCCAAACAGAAAAGCAAAGTAAACACTCAAAACACCAACTTCTGTTTCATGTAATTAGACTTATACAGAAATTAGAAGGTTAAGTAACAACTAGTTAATCACCTAATTTCACAGCT
>NW_021875868.1:0-754 GCF_006229205.1 Suricata suricatta | reverse complement strand
ACAAACATAAAGGTACTCATGGACAATAATATAATAATAATAAGAGGTGACTTTAACATTCTACTTACATAAATGGACAAATCATCTAAGTGAAAATCAATGAGGAAGCAATGGATTTGGATGACACACTGGATATGATGGACTTAACAGATATATGCAGAACATTTCATCCTAAAGCAGAAGAATACACAGTCTCCTCAAGTGCACATGGAATATTCTCCAGAATAGATTGCATACTGAATCACGAATCAGGCATGGGGGCAACTGAGTAGCTCATTTGGTTAGGCGTCTGAGTCTTAATGTCAGCTCAGGTCTTATCTCAAAGTGTGATTTCAAGCCCGGTGTTGGGAGCATTGGGCTCCATGGTGGGCTTGGAGACTAATTAAGACAAAGCAAAACAAAAAACAAATCAGGCCTCAACAAGCACGAAAAGATTGAGATTGTACCATGCATAGTTTCTGACTGCAATGCTGTGAAACTTGGGTCAGCATCACTAGATAATGCCCCACAAGTATCAAAGTGATTTGAGCAGGTGAAGACTGGCAGCAGTCAGCAAGGTCTGGGATGAAATGCATAATGGCAAGTGTGATTCCCGGAATGTATTTTGTTTGCCAGTTCTCCCCGTAACTGTCAGGTCGGTATCTAACTGGTATGGGAATAACTGAGAAAATTCAAGTGTAAGAATACTTTCCACAGGTGGTAGTTTATGTCTTAGGTTGAATATGATAAATGAACTTGAAGTTATGGATCTACA
>NW_021875867.1:0-754 GCF_006229205.1 Suricata suricatta | reverse complement strand
GTTAGCAGCTTTATGAGTCTGACTTATTTGTCCCCGCGACAGTGTTCTGCAGCACTATTAATATTTCCATTTTACAGAAGGAGAAACTAAGGCCCAGAGCGTTGAGGCGTGGTGCCAGGCCACAGAGGCCGCAGGGGCAGCTGACTCACTTCCAAGGTTGTGCTCCAGGCGGAGAAGCAGGGCAAGTCACAATGTGTCCCGGTTAGTAGGGCAGGGTGATCTTTCTGGTCATTTAGGAGATGTGGGAGAGCATGAAAGGAGTCACAGGTCACGAGTGACTGAGACTTACTGGCACGGAGTGCCTCGGGGACATGTGGGGGTGGGATCCTGGAGCCTTCATAGCCCCGGAAGGCAGGGGACCGGCCCCAGGGTGAACTTTGAGGTGTGCAGTGGCAGGGAGGTCACAGATCAGAGGCCCTGGAGAGGGCCGTCTCAGTGGCTCGCCAGCCGGCCCACGGCCCTGCGCCCCCTGGAGCTGTTCAGGCCCCCAGAAGCACTTGAAAGAAGTGCCTGGGCTGGCGGGCTTTCCTCAGGCTGGAGTGGAGCTGCCAGGTCGTGGGTGGGCGGTCTGAGCCCAGCCTGGGGGCTGCGGATGCCTCCAGGCACCCATCTTCTCTGGAAGGCAGCCTGTCAGGCTGCCAGGAAACCACAGACTGGGCTGGAGCAAGTGCATGGGGACCCCATTATTCCCTTTACCCAACCTGGAACCAGCCCACCCAGACAGCTTAGCTCCCCCGGGCTTTATCGAATTGCC
>NW_021875866.1:0-754 GCF_006229205.1 Suricata suricatta | reverse complement strand
ACTTAGACCCGTGACCTCCAGAACTCTAAGATAATAAACGTGTCTTGCTTTAAGCCACTGAGTTTGTGGCCATTTGTCACAGCGGCAATGAGAAGCAAATACCATTTGATAGGAGGATGCTGACAGATGGAAGGACCTTGACCCACCAGAAGGTCACCTCCTCATCAATGGCCAGACTGGGGTTGTACCTGGGACTGTCCCTACCCCCAGGGCCCCGAGACGCTGCCCTGGAAAGGATGGGATGGATACAGAACAGCCAGCACAGGATGCCAGGCATGCTGCAGGTCCTCACGTGGAATCTGAGGGGGTGAGGTGGGAGGGGCTCAGGCCCCTGGTCCTCCGGAGACCCCTCTCACCCTCGCAGCCCAGCACGCTCACTTCCTCGTCTGAGCTTCTGGAGCACAGATCGTCTGCAAAGCATGTGTCTATGAAAGATGCTTCCATTTCTTTGCATGGGAAGTTGCTGCGAATGGGGACCTAGGAGTCACCTCGTCTGCAATGTGCTTTTTCAGGTGATCGTCACTTCACAGGTGAGGAGACAAAAAAGCCCAAAGGGATTGCGTGACTTGCCCACGATCATTAAGAACAGCGCATAGACCCAGACAGCCAGGCCAGCCGTCCTGCCTCCTGGCCCCGTGCTGGTGAACTTCCGGCTGGCCTGGTCTCTGTCTTAATCTTGTCTGCATCCCCATTCCCATTCCCGGGACCTCAGCAGCCACCAGCCCCAGAAAACCACCTCCTCCATCTTGTCACC
>NW_021875865.1:0-754 GCF_006229205.1 Suricata suricatta | reverse complement strand
GCCCTAGACTGTCCAGAGCAAGCCCTCAGATTTACTGATCTAGTTCATACATGTCTGTGTTACTGCAGATAAATGTCATTATATGTTTAAGCACAGAGCAGATTTTCTTTTGAGTCATGGGAAATTCAAAACCAACGTTAAGAAAACAAACAAACAAACAAACAAAACCAAAACCAATGTTATCCTTCTTTAATCCTCATTCCATGCTCTTGTTTGAAATTTTAAGTGTTAAACACCTTTATTACCATTGATCAATCTGGATTATTGTGTTTTATTACAATTCCTTTTCAAAAGGGACAGTGACAGTAGGGAAGTACTTTTCTCAAATAAGCAAGTGAGTACTCCATCAGCCTGGCAAATTTCAATGCCTATGTCAAGTTTAATGAGCAGCAAAGGCCAACAGAAAATTTTCAGGAAAGGGCAGAGATTCTGGCTATTGAAAAGATTGCATTGACACTTGAGCTGGAAAAGCAAAGTACTACACCCAGCAGACTATCAGGAAGAGATTGAAACTGAATAAACCAGACCATTTTAATGGAGAAGTGGAATATAACTCTATGCCTCTTGGAGGTAAGTGACAATGTAGCGCAGATATGGGAAGAAAAAGCAAATCATTTGGTAATGTGCAGAAAGATTTTTGATGATTCTAAAATACCATTTCAAAGTTAGTCTTGGGCTAATGCTTCATGTACTTTATAGTTTCCTGCATTCTCAAAATTTTATAATATAAGAATATATAGAATATGAATTTAAT
>NW_021875864.1:0-754 GCF_006229205.1 Suricata suricatta | reverse complement strand
TGCAAGGCATAAGGACGGCAAGTCCTGAGCCCCTTTTGGAAAATATAAATCTCTTTTCTTGGCCAATATGTGGAAAAGGATATTCACCGGCTGGAAACTGTCCCGACTTCCCAGTTTTCTACACTTTCCTAAACAGTTTATCTTTCAGAGGCACAGTTGTCTTTATTTTTGTTTTTCTCAATAATAAAACAAATGCACGAGAGTTAAACTAAAACAAATGATAACGAAGTGTATCAAGTAAAAATGGACGTCCCTTCCACCAGCACTAATTATTCTCACTATGCCACGTCACTTTCACCTCCTGCCACTAAAGTGGAATTTGACATGTGTTTTCCAACTCTTTCTCACTGTGTGTTTTTCAGTGACGCATTGTAGTCAGCGCTTTGCAACATGCTTCCTTTCCACGTAAAAACACATAACTCCTATCCCTCGATGCCAGTAAACCGTTTCCCAATTTTCAAATATCTAGACAGTGTTTTACAGTGACTTTTATAATTGGTTTAACCTTTCCCCTAGTGACAAGTGCTGAAAAATCCCCCCCTAATTTTCACTGTTTCAAAAATAAAATGATGCACTGAAATTTCAAACTCTTTATTGCAGCCTGTGGGTTCCATGCAGTTTGGAGTCTGCCTTCCCCACAGCCTCCTGCCCCAACTCTGCCCTGCCGGCCTTCCTGCCGTCCGTCCGTGTCCGCCGTCAGTGGTGTGTGCCCGCCTCGTGCCTCTAGGCGGCGGCGGGGGCGGGGGGGGGGGGG
>NW_021875863.1:0-754 GCF_006229205.1 Suricata suricatta | reverse complement strand
TTCTTCTGTCTCAAAGCATTGCTATTAAAATTGAAGGCACTCTTCCGTGACGGCGACTTGGTCTCTTTTCCTGGATGTTCAAAAAGTACTTCTTTCTCTATAGAGTCGAGCAGTTTTATCAGAATATGTCTTAGTGTTGTTGGCCTTTGTGGGTTAATCTTCCCCATCTTTTGTATTTTAGCAATATTGAATTGGTTTTTTAGTATTTATTCTGTTCCCTGTTGTTTCCCACTTGGGGATTCCTGTTACATGCATGTTGGAGTTTCTTTGTCTTTAATGGTCGCTTGTTCTCAAATCCTTTTTTATTGCTTCTTGTCTTTAGGATTTAAAAAAATTTCCATTTCATGTTCTTTTCTCTTTTAGTTTAGTATGTATATATTTATTTAGAAGATTGTTTTATTTTTTAATTTTTTTAGTGTTTATTTATTTTTGATAGGCAGAGAGAGACAGAGCACAAGCAGGGGAGGGGCAGAGAAAGAAGGAGACGCAGAATCCCAAGCAGGCTCCAGGCTCCGAACTGTCAACACAGAGCCTGATGTGGGACTCAAACCCATGGACCATGAGATCATTACTTGAGCCGAAGTCGGACGCTCAACCAACTGAGCCACCCAGGCGCCCTTATTTTATTTTTAAATTTTAGTTTATGTGCTCGCTTTTATTTTTTAATTAATGAAAAAATTTACTTATATTTGAAAGAGCAAGTGAGTGTGGATAAAGGTGCAGACTGAGAGGGAGAGAGTAGTATCCCAACTAG
>NW_021875862.1:0-754 GCF_006229205.1 Suricata suricatta | reverse complement strand
TTGGGCGCCGAAGATCAAGCACTGAAAATGCACTTCAAAAAAAAATTAAAAATAATTCCAGAAATGAACCACATTTTATAAATGTTCATGCTCCGTCGATCATTTGAGAACTTAATTTTTTTTCCGTCAGCAAAGCTATCTGTGGTTTTTTTCTTTTCCGCACTTTTTCTAAATTTAAATTTTAAGTAGTTAACATACACTGCAATGTTGATTTCAGGAGTAGAATTCAGTATCCTTTTTTCTTAAAACGTGTTGTTGTTAGTACTTCTTAGTTACCGGTTCAAAGCATAAATTAATTAAACCCACTAGTTTAAACCTGGGCCGTATTAGACTCAAATTGTTCCTTCTCTGTGTGTGCCATTAGCCATAAATGAGATGTGTTGGCAGACAACAGATGTCTTTAAGAGAACATAGAGTTTTCTATGCTGTGTTTTCACGTGAACTCTCTAGAGTCTGGACAGAAATACTTTTACAGACCACCAGTTCTTGCTTGTCTTCCCTGAAGTGCCTCATCTACAAATAAACCTATTATGAGACACGCTTTGGGTTGAAGAGCACAAATGTGATTCATCATATTCTACATACTCTGCCATTTGTGAGTCTTGTGGGATTTTTTCACTGTACCATAAATAGGGATATTTCAGGAATATGTTTCAAATTTAGTCTGTTTAAGAAATATGTTGGGCGCATGAGTGGCTCAGTCAGTTGAGAGTCTGACTTCGGCTCAGGTCATGATCTCGCGGTTTGTGGGTTC
>NW_021875861.1:0-754 GCF_006229205.1 Suricata suricatta | reverse complement strand
ATGTGCCTCTACATGCAGATCTGATACCATGTAACTTTTTTTAACATTTATTTTGAGACACAGAACACGAGAAGGGGGGAGCAGAAAGAGGGAGACACAGAATCCGAAGCAGGCTCCAGGCTCTGAGCTGTCAGCACAGAGCCTGACGCGAGGCTCGAATTCATGACCTGAGCTGAAGTCAGATGCTCAACCAACTGAGCCACCCAGGCACCCCATTACTGTAAAAGGGAAAAGTTACTGTGAAATAGTACGTTTCTGGGCACACAGTAGGCACTGGATCAACACCAGCTATAGAAGTAAATACAACACTCTTCTTCCTCCTTCCAGTTGCCTTAGTGCATACATTTCTCAACTGTTCCTCTTTCTATATACCACACCTGCCTTGAGCCAGAGAAACAAAGGAAAGCTGTATACTAAATATTTCTCACTTTCTTAAGAATCTGTTTTTCTGTCTTCAGATTTAGCTATTCTTCCATGCACTTCTGACTAGTTCATGACTGCCGCAAGCCTGACACTGCAAGCTTCCTAGTATTAGTGAAAAGCAGCTGTGAACACGCAAGAGGTAGTGTATAAGACAAACCTAATTCTGAACAGAAACACTATTTACACTAGAAACTCATTAGACCAAGTAAAAAACTGAGAACATTCACGTGAATAAACCTACCTGTCTGTAAACAGATTAAGTCAAAATCATCCTGTTCCAAATTTAGTAACCTTAGCAGGTCCTAGAAAACTCATCTCAGAGATCCTTTGG
>NW_021875860.1:0-754 GCF_006229205.1 Suricata suricatta | reverse complement strand
ATATATATGTATATATAAACTGTATGTGTCTTTGCAGATCTATATCTATACCTATATATGCACACCCACGTACATTTTCAAAATTTTTGTATATTTATATGTTACACTTGGTGCCATTGGGTTCACGTAAGAGTACTTTTCAGAATGAAAATCATAAAGGTATTCTAGGTGAGTGAGTCAGGGCAGACAGGTCATGATCTGGCATGTGCACATGGGGCGTGGGGATGGATAGGCTTGGCATGGCCTAGGACGTAGAAGGCAAGGCAGAACTGGATAGGTACACGAAGTGGGAGAAGCATATGAGACTGAGAGAGTGTGGGCAGGGGGAAGGGTCTTGTGTGGTTGTATGGGGCAGGGCTAGGTGTGCCTTGGTGCGGTGTATTGGGCTCACAGGCCTGGGAGTGTAAGGTGAGACAGAATGTGTCCAAGAGGGCAGTCTGGCAGGCGGGGCCTGGAGAGACTGGGTGGGGCAGGCAGGTGGGTGGAGCGTATCTGAGGGGTGGGGCCATGTAGTTTGGGTGGGCTAGCAGAGGTGGCTTGTTTGGGTCCATGGTACAGGGCAAGCAGGGTAGCAAATATGTCCTGAAGGGTGGGGCAGGGCAGGCTGAGTTGACCCAATGTGAGGGAGTGTCATCTAGCGTTTTTGAGCAGATAAGCAGGGCTTTATGCGTTCTGGTGGGCAAAGTAGGGGCAAGAAGGACCAGCCAGGTGTGTCTGGATAAAGTGGTCAGGCAGGGCCAGGTGGTGCCATTCA
>NW_021875859.1:0-754 GCF_006229205.1 Suricata suricatta | reverse complement strand
CCTCTTGGAACTGTTTCCAGCATTGTGCTAAAAATCAAAACTTAGTCCTTAAAGTTGGCTTTGAAAAGGGCCCTTGAAGCCCTGGTCTGTTACAGCTATGCGTCGCTCTGCACAGTGCCATTGATACTTTTCTAAGTCCGCAAATGATTCTGCTTCAAAAATATGCATACATTTATAGAGCAGCCGTTTGGAAATTCTCACACTAGTGAGGTTTAATCTAAATACTCATGTGATAGGCCAGTGCTTTAACTGCAAATATTTTATGAAGAGTGAGGTGTTCTCTATCCGCGAGACTATTTCTCATTAGTTCATTTTATCTGTTGTTTACACATGGCTTCTTTTATTGATGGCATTTTGTCCGTGTGAAGAAAATAATTCCTGAGTATTTCGTGTCCATGACTGCATCTTTTCTTACGTCCTACGATTTTCTTTTTCTTTTTCCATACTGACCTGAAAATAGGGCCAAGCAGGTAAAATCCCAAGTTCCGAGGTTACTGGACAGATGAAGTCTGCTGTCCCCACTGGTAGCAAGAGAGCGGATGAAAATGTGGTCACGGTGACATCAGGCTGAAGGAAACATGCTGGGTGGCCTCTGTATTCTCCTGTCACTGAAGGCACTTCTCATTGTTTGGGTAAATCTGTTGTGTTCCCCAGAAATCACTTACAGTAGTAATAAAACCACATGGATTCATTAGCTGAGGAATCACGTCCACCATAACCAAATTTCTGGTTCTGCCGATCTGAAGAATGCCTT
>NW_021875858.1:0-1568 GCF_006229205.1 Suricata suricatta | reverse complement strand
AAGAACAAACAAGAGGGTTACTGCAGGGGTGGGGGACATGGGAATGGACTAAATGGGTGAGGGGCATTAAGGAGTCTACTCCTGAAATCGTTGCACTATATGCTATGCTAACTAAATTTTTAAAAATAAATTTAAAAAAAAGAAAGACTGATCACTTAATTCCAGGTACAGAGCCAGAGTTTTTCCCTTCACATGAGTAAACTTCACCAAAGGAACACAAGCTTTAACAGCCTTTGGCCGTCTCCCAGTCCAGTGAGGAGAGGGAGGCAGGGTCTCTGGGAAGTAAAGGCTTTGTGGGGAAAGGGGTGAGAATGGACCGGTCTGCTAGCCGATGGCCCCCAGGAAGCAGACCCCTCCGCTCTGCTGGCGACAAGCAGCACTTGGATGGGCGGCTCTCCGCACGACAGCGGCGCAGGGACGAAGGGCACCCCGTGGCCTCCGCGGCGGTGCTGGGAGCGGCCTTCGCACCTTCTATGGGATCGGCTGAGTACGGTCCTTATTCTTGTTCATGGCAGCCAGTCATCCCAGGCCTGAACCGCCTAAGGCCCCACATAGCCAGCCACCCATCTCTTAGGACCAGAGAGCTAAGATGCAATCATATGGCCACATTTCAAACGGGACACCCGAATCCAAACTGCTGTATTACAGTCAGGCTCCGTCAGCAACTGTTACATGTAAGGCTTTTAGACTTCATCAAACTTAAGAACAATCTGGTAATCAAAGAAAGAAGGCCTTGTTCAAAGTCACTTTTAAAAGTTCAAGGATTGGATTGTGCCAGAATCCACTTACCAAGGCAAATAGTTCTAATGAGGATGCAGAGGTACAAGTATTGTCTGTCCAAGGGCCTGATACATAAAAATAATATTTTAATGTCAGAAATACAGTAAGAACTCTGTATTAGATTAGTGCTGTACAAACAGTCTTTTATATAAGCCTCCTCATACCTCTACATGGTGGGTTCTAGCCTGTTTTACAGAGGTATGAGCTGAGACTTAGATAGGTTAAGTAAACCAACCGAGATCACACAGCCAGTCTGTGGGAGAGTCCATATTTGAACCCAAGACTGACCCCAGAGCTCCTACCCACGCTTATAACTTCACTGCACAGGTCAAAGGTTAATCATAGGTTAATGTTTCTGACGCGAAGGACCAATGGACAGGAAACAGTAATGCTTTAGCTCCTCAGGTGTCTGCTTTGTAGTCACTACTGAAGAAGCGGTGTGTAGATTCCTCAAAAATACGGTTCTGTGGGTGTAGCTGCCAAGGGCCTGATCAAGTGAAGGACAAGTCATGACTCTTTAGTAAATATCTGAATGACGAATGGGTGGATGGATGATCTGGAGATATTAGGAGATACTTCCATACTAAAAAAGCAAAAACTATTCCTTTCCATTTGTGGCTTCAAGTTAAGAAGTTAACTTGGTCACTAACCACATTAAGACTTCCTCACTCAACACCAAATATACGGCATTTTATAAGTGACAGTCTGCCAGGTAATTGAGAAACGGTTGGCCTACAAGCCCCGAATGACTGGGGCTTATGGAACCCATATACAAATAGGTAACAGTC
>NW_021875857.1:0-754 GCF_006229205.1 Suricata suricatta | reverse complement strand
CTGAGCATGGAACAGACTTACTGTGTTCTACCCACTCCTGCCCATGGTCTATCCTATTATTAACATTTTACATTGGTGTGGCACATTTGCTACCATTAAAGAACAAACACTATATTTATTATCAATGAAACTTTACAGTTTATTCCAGAAATGTTAATTTTTTTAAAAAAGTTTTTAATGTTTACTATTTATTTTTGAGTGGGGAGTGGGGGTGAGGAGGGCTAGAGAAAGAGAAAGAAACAGAATTCAAAGCAAACTCCAGGCTCCAAGCTGTCAGCACAGAGCCCAACATAGGACTTGAACTCATGAACTGTGAGATCATGACCTGAGCCAAAGTTGGATGCCCAACTGACTGAATCACCCAGGTGCCCCAATGTTAATTCTTAATGTGTCCAATTGTCTAAGTCTTTCAAAAGACCACTAACCACGTTATCTTTCAAGTGGTCAACCCTTTACTAACTTGTGTTTAAAGTTAGTTTTTGAAGGCAATATGGTTTTTCAATGGACAAATTATTTTTCTGTTATTATGAGACTGCTCCATAGGGACAGATTTTTAAAAAAAAGACTATGTGATCCACATTCATATATTGAGACTAAATTTTCTGCCTATCCCACTAGAAAGTATTAAACCCCAGGTGGGTGTTAAGTGACAGGAGGAAAAATTTAATGTTCAAGCACATATTTACTACAGACATATGAAACCTTAAAGAGAATTCATTCAGGAATCTTGTATTGAATGGAATGGTCAGAAAAA
>NW_021875856.1:0-754 GCF_006229205.1 Suricata suricatta | reverse complement strand
GCTAGCTCAGAGGCTGGCGCCTGTCTTCCCATTCTGTGCCTCCCTCTCTCTCTGACCCTCCCCTGCTCACAGTGTCTCTCTCCCTCTCTCTCTCTCAAAAATAAATAAAACATTAAAAAAAAGCATAATAGTATGATTCGGAAACACGCCAAACTCCTATTAGGATCATCTCTAGGAAGAGTTCAAAGTGACTGGATCAGAGGGTCAGAAGCAGAAAATTGTCTATTGTTTATTTCTCTCAAAATGAGCACATCTGAAGCAAACATCATGAGCACTCACATTTATTCATTTTAAATAGTAGATATTTGTATTATTTATATTTTGTCATTTTCTCTATTAAATTTTGCATAAACTAAATATAATGCAAACAGATATAGATAAGCAAACAGTTTTTAACAGTATTGCAATGGAAAAATTATTTCTTTTCATTTCCTAATATTAAAAACAAATTAACTACAAGCTATTTGTGAAGTGTTATTCAAGACTCATACAAGCCCCGTAGTTGAAAAGGCACAAGGCTGATTGAGAAGGGACTTCTTTTCTAGGTCTTATTCTGCCCTTAACTTGTGTGACTGTGGTCATTATACTCCTTTTGGAAAGAACAGGAAATAATTCAGCCTTAAGAGAAAAGGAATCCACCACAAAGGAAGGGCTACAGCTGAACAAAGTGCAAAGAGGGACTTCAAGCACTTTCGGAGCTTCCCCCCCCCCCCCCCCCCCCCCCCCCCCCCCCCCCCCCCCCCCCCCCCCCCCC
>NW_021875855.1:0-754 GCF_006229205.1 Suricata suricatta | reverse complement strand
GAGAGAGAGAGACGAGGAGGGGAGAGAATCTCAAGCAGGCTCTGCGTAGACAGCACAGACGCGGGGCTCACTCACAAACTGTGAGATAATGACCTGAGCTGAAATCCAGCACAGGAAGCTTAACCCACGGAGCTCCCACATGCCCGGCTGCTTGTATTTTTGTGGCCAGCAGCTAAAAGTGGTTTTAACGCTGTCAAATGATTACATTTCAGATGGCTGGAGAAGTAGCTACATAATATTCTTATTTTACCTCTCAGCCAGCCAGGCCTAACATATATAGCATCTGGGTCTTGGGTCTTTATAAGTTTGGGGGGACACCTGGGTGGCTCAGTCAGTTGAGCGTCTGACTTTGGTTCAGGTCATGATCTCATGGTTTGTGAGTTCGAGCCCTGAGTCGGGCTCTGGGCTGACAGCTCAGAGCCTGGAGCTGCTTCAGACTCTGTGTCTCCCTCTCTCTCTCTCTGCTCTGCCCTGACTCATGTTCTATCTCTGCCTCTCAAAAATGAATAAATGTTAAAAAAATTTTTTTTTCTTTTAAAAAGAGAGAGGCAGTTTGGGGCCCCTGATTTATCCCCTTGTTCTTCTCCTCACTCGCCACCCCGCTGGCCCGTCGAAGAAGTGTGTACCGTGAGGGGAGGAGTGTGGCTCTGCCTGGGGAAATGAGGCCAAGGAGGAGGAGCCAGGGGCCCGGAGCACCTGGGTGGGAGCACCCTCCAGCCTCAGTTTCCCCACCTGGGTAGGACCCTAGCTAAAA
>NW_021875854.1:0-754 GCF_006229205.1 Suricata suricatta | reverse complement strand
GTGGGGGACAGGCAGACGTGAGGCCCGAGTGAGTGGGGGGACAGGCAGACGTGAGACCCGAGTGAGTGGGGGGACAGGCAGACGTGAGGACCGGCAGGTCCTGCTGCGGGCTGGGGGCCCGGGGACGGGGGAACGGGTGCCTGGCAGATGCAGACATGGGGCGCCACAGGGCGCCACACGGGTCTCCCGGGCTCTTGTTGTACGAAACCAGTGTGAAACCAGAGCCCACAGAGGACGACAGAGATTAGGAAGCTCTGATCCTACCCTTGACTCTGCAATTTAGGGCAAGGTCCTGCGAGAGGCTACAGCCAAGCTTAGCTTTTGAGAACATGAGGGATCTGGTTTCAAACCCAATTCCGTCCGGCGATTTCTGGAGGGAGTGGCCTCTTTGCTGACCCTTGGTCCCAACCGCAGGACGGGACAAACAACGTAGCACCTCAGGAGAGAGACAGACGGTACAGAACCTAATCAGCATAAGGCTGGCCACGACGCTCAGGAAAGGGGAGCTGCTGCTGTTTTTCACTGCCGGCTGTTCCCACAGCAAAACCACTGATGAGACCCGTTCTCGGCCATGTTCTGCCCAGGCCACCCGAAGGGCACAGCACACCCTCACGAGAACAACCCAGAACCACTGCGGTAACGTTTCTCAACCGGAGGCACGTTGGCTTCCCTAGGAAAGAGGCCAGAGAAGTTTCAAGAAGCTCTCCAAGTGATCTGGCTACACGCCCCTGGGAACAGTAACTGAACAACGTGA
>NW_021875853.1:0-754 GCF_006229205.1 Suricata suricatta | reverse complement strand
AAAATTTTTGGGATCAAACAGGTTGTGCACTCTGAGTCTAGCAGCCCAATGTCCTTATTGCTATGGGTTAGGTGGTGTGGCCCAGCATTTCACCCACCTTTGTGGCTTTCTAGGTCTGGACCTAATATCATTGTATTTTCATTGTCAGGGTGGCCCACATTTTGCATCACGGAAGTATGCACTTTAGACCCATCTTTAGTTGGAATGCCCAGTTACCTCCCAACTGCAACCCTGCATTGTTTTGGAAAAGCCCTTCATCTAGACCTTCACCCTAACTTTAAAATTTCAACCAGTAGTCAGATGCCAGGTACCAAATTTCTCTAACCCCCATGAACTCAGTTCTCAGAGATCTCCTTCAACTCCTACTCATCGAGCATATGGAAAGCACCCACCATAGCTTACTACCCTGTTCCTTTCAAATCCTCATATCCAGCTCTCAGAACTTCCCGTCATTTAAGTGATCTTGAACTTTGCTAAAAATACCCTGTTCTAATGACTTTTATCATTGCCATTTTACACCTAAACTATAATATATTGGCTATCATTGTTGCCAAAATTATGTGGTGCATAAAACTGATAGATTATGGGAATTTTAGTCAGTCTTCCTGAGCATCCTTGGGGATACTTCTTGACTGATGAGAGTTTATATTGTGATGCAGACACATGGAGCTGTGCTTTCACAATTCTGGTGTATATGACATAACTCAACCTCAGGAGGATGGCATAAATCATTTACACATTTCCTTTAATAGTA
>NW_021875852.1:0-754 GCF_006229205.1 Suricata suricatta | reverse complement strand
AAACCTCCAGATTTTTCCCCTCACTAATTTTTACACTGCAATTAGTCTTCTATTTTTTTAAGGTTTTATTTATTTATTTTGAGAGACACAGAGAGAGCCCAAGTAGGGGAGGGGCAGAGAGAGAGAGAAAGAAAGAGAGAGGGAGAAAGAGAATCCTGAGCAGGCTCTGCATTGTCAGCACAGAGCCCAATGTGGGGCTTGAACCCACGAAGCTGTGAGAGCATGACCTGAGCTGAAATCGGGTGTTGAATACTTAACCCACTGAGCCACCCAGGTGCCCCTAATTAGTCTCAATTTTAAAAGAAACTTGTCAACTAATTTATTTTAAAAATAAAGTGATTTTGTTTTCTTCTGCTGCGCACTCTCTTACGGATGCCTGGGAGTTAGCACCGTGTGCGTTTCCCCACGTTGTCCTGGCCCATGAAAGGATCTGTTGTGATATATTTCCAGGAAGGAGGCTGGAGTTCACGGTCAATAAACCCATCTTCTAGTCTGGGTTCAAATTCTAGCCCCACAGTTTGCTCGCCACATGTCACTTTTCTTTCCTGAGCCTCGATAATAGGGTTTCTCAATAACTGGTTCGGTCTCTAAAGAACTTTCCAACCCTGGCATCTTCTGAGGTCAAGAACAGGCTGAGAGACAGCTCCGTCCCTACCTCAGGGCTCATGTCATGGACATTGGGAGCCAAAAGCAGATTTCAGAACGACAATTCTTCACCAGGACTGTGGTACCTGAGCTGCTCAGAGAAGCTTGT
>NW_021875851.1:0-754 GCF_006229205.1 Suricata suricatta | reverse complement strand
CTTCTTCTTCTTCTTCTTCCTCTTCTTCTTCTTTATTTCTTTCATCTTGTTCATTTCTTGGTCCTGGCAGAGGGCAAGTGCCTGTCACATGACATATGCCTGATAAAATAAATATGAGTAAGTCAGTTGTTCCCAAACAGGAACATTAGTCCCTTCTCACCAGAGTTTCTGATGCAGAGAAGCCAGAGCTTTGAATACTGGTAGAACTCACCTGATTTTTAATCATAAAATATTCAGAGTACAAAGTGAAAAAATAAATAAATATGAGAGGAAGGAGTTTACAAATGAGCATTCCTGATACTGGAATAGTTCTAGTTCTTGGGGCTCCTGGGTGGCTCAGTTGGTTAAACATCCAACTCCTGGTTTCGGTTCAGGTCATGGTCTCAGAGTTGTGAGTTCAAGCCTGGAGTTGGGCTCTGGGCTGTCAGTGGGGAGCCTGCTTGGGACTCTAAATAAATCAATAAACAGACTTTAAAAAAAGAATCTCTTATGGGTAAAAAAAAAAAAAAAAGAATTGGCACCAAGGTGGTTCAATGGGTTAAGGGTCCCACTTTGGCTCAGGTCATGATCTCATGGTTTATGAGGTTAAGCCTCATGTTGACCTCTGTGCTTACAGCTCAGAGTCTGAGCTGCTTCAGATTCTGTGTCTCATTCTCTCTCTGCCCCTCCCCACACTCGTGCTCTGTCTGTCTCTCTTTTTCTCCCTCTCTCTCGATCAAAAACTGAATAAACATTAAAAAAAAAAAAAAGGAAT
>NW_021875850.1:0-754 GCF_006229205.1 Suricata suricatta | reverse complement strand
TACTATTAAAGGAAATGTGTAAATGATTTATGCCATCCTCCTGAGGTTGAGTTATGTCATATACACCAGAATTGTGAAAGCACAGCTCCATGTGTCTGCATCACAATATAAACTCTCATCAGTCAAGGAGTATCCTCAAGGATGCTCAGGAACAATGACTAAAATTCCCATAATCTATCAGTTTTATGCACCATATAATTTTGGCAACAATGATAGCCAATATATTATAGTTTAGGTGTAAAATGGCAATGATAAAAGTCATTAGAACAAGGTATTTTTAGCAAAGTTCAAGATCACTTAAACGACGGGAAGTTCTGAGAGCTGGATATGAGGATTTGAAAGGAACAGGGTAGTAAGCTATGGTAGGTGCTTTCCATATGCTCGACGAGAAGGAGTTGAAGGAGATCTCTGAGAACTGAGTTCATGGGGGTTAGAGAAATTTGGTACCTGGCATCTGACTATTGGTTGAAATTTTAAAGTTAGGGTGAAGGTCTAGATGAAGGGCTTTTCCAAGACAATGCAGGGTTGCAGTTGGGAGGTAACTGGGCATTCCAACTAAAGATGGGTCTAAAGTGCATACTTCCGTGATGCAAAATGTGGGCCACCCTGACAATGAAAATACAATGATATTAGGTCCAGACCTAGAAAGCCACCAAGGTGGGTGAAATGCTGGGCCACACCACCTAACCCATAGCAATAAGGACATTGGGCTGCTAGACTCAGAGTGCACAACCTGTTTGATCCCAAAAATTTT
>NW_021875849.1:0-754 GCF_006229205.1 Suricata suricatta | reverse complement strand
GGCTCAGGTAATGATCTCACAGTTTGTGAGATCGAGCCCCACGTCTGGCTCTGCACTGGATGTGGAGCCTGCTTAAGATTTTCTCTCTCTCTCTCTGCTGCTCCTCTGCTTGTATGCATGTGCATACTCTAAGAATCAATAAATGAGTACCTTCATTTAAATGAAAAAATTAAGGAAATAGTAGAAAACAGCCTGCCCAATAGGCATGTTTGCATGTGTGTGTGTGTATGTGTGTATATATATATGTATACACACACACACACATGCAAACATGCCTCTCTGTGTGTGTGTGTGAGAGAGAATTATAAGGCCTTGTGTAAAATGTCATTGCATATCCTAACAATTTGATAAATATTTAACTCAGCAGCCTACTATGTGCCAGACACTGACTCATCACTGGGATAAGATGAGTAAGACACAATTCCAATCCTGAGAACTTGCAGACCGTAGAGACAGGTGATGAAAACTTTATCTCACTAGATGTCTCATTCTCTCCATTGCTCACTGGAGTCACTGCCATGATCATTTCCACTGCCCTCCTGCTTCTACCTTTCCCCCCCACCCTCATTCCAGTCTCTTCTCAGAGCTTGAGTGACTCTCTTAAACTTTTTTTTTTTTAACACTAATTCATTTTTAAGAAACAGAAACAGAGAATGAGCAGGGGAGGGGCAGAGAGAGGGGAGACACAGAATCCAAAGCAGGCTCCAGTCTGTGAGCTGTCAGCATAGAACCTGATATGGAGCTTGAACCCACA
>NW_021875848.1:0-754 GCF_006229205.1 Suricata suricatta | reverse complement strand
ACAGATGGAAACTGTGGAACACTCCTAACCCACCGCATTCCAAGAAAATGATTTCTTGTGTCGCAAAGAGGGGCTCAAGTAGGCAGATAACTATGCTGCCATGACCTGAGGAAAATGACACCATTTTTTTTTGAGGGGAGGTGGGCACAAGTGAGCAAAGGGCAGAGAGAGGGAGAAAGAGAGAGACTCCCATGGGGGGCAGAGAGAGAGAGAGAGAAAATCACAGCTCACCTGAAGGAGGCTCATGTTTACCCAGGGCAGGCTTGAGCTCACGAACTAGGCGATCATCACCTGAGCTGAAGTCGGATGCTTAGCTGACCGAGCCACCCAGGTGCTTAAATGACCCCATCAAACATAGGATTCAGAGAGGGGAGAAGCGAGTATTGAGCAAGCGTTCTGTTTATGAATTCCTTCATGGTGGGAACTAATGAGTGCCATTTTGCTCAGAAAGCTGAAAGAAGGAAGGAGGTTCTTTTTCTAAAAAAATTCCAAGTGTTTACCAGAGCTGACAAGACTTGCCCCACCTAGAACCAAGATTTTCTTGAGTTCTCTGCCCCCCACTGTGCTCCCACGTCACCTGCCTACCTTCCACTCTGCCAGCTGCTCACCTGTCCTCTCCCGTCCTCTTCGCGTGGCCGAGTCCCATCCAGTTCTCCCAGTCCCCTTCAGCCTTCAGATTAAATGTCCCTTCCTTTATTCGCCTTCTACGTAGATTCTGCCTTATTCTCTATCACTGGTTCCTGGTTTTATTCCC
>NW_021875847.1:0-1568 GCF_006229205.1 Suricata suricatta | reverse complement strand
AATCACTAAATTCTACTCCCGAAATTATTATTACACTATATGTTTGCAAACTTGGATTTAAATACAATGTTTGTTAATTTTAAAAGTAATTTAAAATGTATGTAATATCTCCAATTAGTATATTTGCTGTCAATTTTTTATTTGTAAATATTACCAAGTTAGATTTTTTTCTTTAAATCTCTATTTGATAAATATTTTAAATCATAAGCATTGAATACATCAAATATTTTTTTTGCATTATTTGAGATCATTATATGGCATGCATTGTCAATTAATTTTTTTATTTATAGTCTTAAGTTTTCTGATGGGAAAAGAGCCATACATCTCCAGGAGAAATGTTAGTTGATCATGATGTATTATTATTTATCAAATTCAGAATGCATAGTTTATAAATTCAATTGAATCAGAATGCCTAAGTAAAATCAGCTTCTAGTTTTCCATCATTATAATCTACATAAAACAACACAACTTTTTAATCATTTTTTTGTGTTCTTTAATGTACACTGAATTCATGCTAGATTTTCATACAGCTCAAGTTAGAACTTTACCTGCTTTGTGCTTCTAGGTTAAGACTTTTATTCTATGTTTTCTTTCCTTTGATGATTTTGGATAGCAGATATATCAAGAATTAATTCACATTGGAGTAGTCAATGAATTAAATAATAAACTGTTTTTAAACTTAATTAAGACCAGTGCATAAGTTGTTAGTGGTATATTTTTCCCTTTAACATAAAGGAAGCTGCAGATATCCAACCTAGCTGTGAAAGCAAACAAAATATTTGAGCCATCCATAGTCTTAGCTAGGATTTGAAGCAAGTAAGGGAACAAAAGATACCTCAAGATTGATCAACATTTAAGATTCTCTGTAGTGTAGTTAAAGTGTAAAATCTCATCAATATGTATTTCCCATCAACTGGGCTGCTGGTTAAATCCAACCCCATAGTAATTGGCAATCCCCACCCAAATAATTATTCTAGGGATTTGTATGTCTTTCCTGACCTATTTTTCTACCCTACTTTACAGAAGATAACAGAATCATGCTTTCTAGTTCTTTGGTAAAGGTTATGAAATTATTTGGTTAAGAACGTAATATAAATATTGTCTAGACAATGCAATGGGGCAAATCCAAAGCCATATCCAATGAAACAGTATTGACACCTGAAACACTGAAAGGCAGCAAGAAATGAGGTTGGTTTTTTTCCATGAGACTAGTACTTTACATCTCCCTCTCTCTCTGCCCCTCCCCTGCTCATGCTCTCACTCTCAAAATTAAATAAACATTAAAATATTAACACAGCATTTATTTTTTAGAAAGATCTTATTTTTGTAAATCTTTATAAAGATTGTATCTATGCACCAATCTCAGGTGAATGAGTAAAAAAGTTAGAAGTTGTAAAAACCACCAATTGTACTTTCTAATACACATAATCAATAATAATTTTTAAATGTTGATGCAGCAGAATTAAATACCCTTGATTATAAATCTATAGGTTACTTGTTGCTATATTGAACTATACAATTAGCTCTTATCTGGTAAATACTATCAGGATATTCAGTGAGAAAAAACC
>NW_021875846.1:0-754 GCF_006229205.1 Suricata suricatta | reverse complement strand
AGTGAAGACATTGGCCACATAATACACATGCTCCATTTTTAAAAAAATTCTGAATCTTGGGCAACTGTTCTCTTGTAACTACTTTACAGTTTCTAAAAGCAGTTATTGTCCAAAGCTGGAAGAACTTAAGTCTTCTCAGATGAGCATGTGAATGAATGGAGGGAGGTAAACAAAAAATAAAATTAAAAAAGATGAGGTCAGATAGGGGAGCAGCCGGATAAGAAAATCAAAAAAGGAACAGTAATTTAAAGTTTATTCCAGCTATAATGCAGGTTATTCTGACTTTAAGGTAGCATCACATGGCATACTTCTGAGTCCATTCCGGAGATATTCTGTTGTACTTATCTCTGTCTGTTTTATAGATCTGTGCAATCTCTGGCACTAAGGGGTCATCTGGGTTTGGATCACATAGCAGTGAACAAATGGATAGAAGAACTTTAGAAATAGTTAAAGCAGGAGACCACTGTGATCTTAGAATATCAAGACAAGCGCTGCCATTACTGTTAATATTTGGATGATAAATTCTTGTTGTAAATGCAACCTTAGGTGGTTTGAAGGGGTAGTCTGTAGGAAAATGAATTGTCAGAAAGAATACACCACCTTGATATGGGCTGTCATTAGGTCCCATAATTGTGGCTTGCCAATGAAACATATCATCCCCAACTGGACCTGCAGAACATTGTGCTGGAGGGTCACGGGCCAAATCACTAAGTTCCTTATTAATCCGTTTCAGCGCCATAGTCTGTGCTTTTCG
>NW_021875845.1:0-754 GCF_006229205.1 Suricata suricatta | reverse complement strand
AGGTCGAAGGTTCCATCTTCTGGCCATCCAATGTTGAAGGTCGGCCATTTGTTCCTGCAAAAAAAAGATCTAGAGGTTTGAAGTAGATTGTCCCATGTCCTCGTCAGTCAGAGTCACAATCAAAATTACACTTAGACGCAGAGCAAACAGATAATTACACTTCGCCTTCGTCCCGGTGAGGACTCACCCTTTGCCTCCCTCCCTCGGAGGACTTAAAACAGTTGCACAGCAAACAGATGCACAGAGAGGTATACACAAGAGTCTCCAACAGAAATGAAACCCTGCTGCTGCCCCCAGCAGGATTTCTAACAGACAGACAGGGGGACCCAATCTTTTCCCATTCTCTGGGGTCCCTGCAAGCGCCGCGGGACTGGAACCCTCTCTCAAACCTTACACAAACGCGAGTGAGTGCCCTACCTACACCTGTATCTCCAACCGATGCCGCACTTGCCACTCGTATCTCCGTGAATGCAGACAGGTAACTGACGCTTGCCTGTAAAATTCAGACACTTTGTTTCTCTCCCGAGGAGGACTTACACAAACAAAGCACACAGGAACATACCACATCATAACAGATGCACAAAGAGACAGACACAAGTTGGCTCTATGGCTAAGCCAAGGGCACCCAGCTTTCCCTTGCGCCGCCGGTGCACGACCTGTTCCAGAGAGCCACCAGAATCCTGGCAAGAGGAGACTTACTTACTCCAGCCCCAGTTTCCCCCTGCCAGCAGGCTGTTTTGACAACAGAGCCACG
>NW_021875844.1:0-754 GCF_006229205.1 Suricata suricatta | reverse complement strand
CTTGAAGGAGCGGCAGAGAGGGAGAGGGAGAGAGAGAGAGAAAATGAATCTTAAGTAGGCTGCATACTTGTGCAGAGCCCAACACAGAATTTGATCTCACAACCCTGGGATCGTGATCTGAGCCAATATCAAGAGTTGGACACTCAACCAACTGAGCCATCCAGGAGCCCTACTCACTTCCTTTTATGTTGGGGAAGAATGGTAGAATTTGAGAATTTGTGGTTGATCTAGAACTTACTGAAGAAAAAAGAAGATTAGTCTTCTGACATTTGGAGAAAATACAGTCCACTTGCTCACAATATCATCCTAATTGTGACTTGATCAGTTTTATAATTTGATAAGTAATAAGCAAGTCAGATCCTTGGCCTACAAATTCCCCATTTCAGTATTCTGTCCACCATGTTTTGTTGCCTCCTGTAGGAGTTCATCCCAGGGAAATATATTTTTCTCCCTTTTGAAGGAGCAATCAGAACTCACTTTCTAGAAGTGGGCCAGCCAACAGCCATATCGTAGTCCTCTGTGCCAGGAAACTGAAAGCTGTTTGGTGTGCAACTGATTGGCTAGTTTTATGACCACACACCTTGTTTGTACCTGGGCTTCTTTGTTCTTTCCCTCCCCCATCCCTCCTGGATGGCTCAGTTGGTTGAGTGTCCAACTCTTGATATTGGCTCAGATCACGATCCCAGGGTTGTGAGATCAAATTCTGTGTTGGGCTCTGCACAAGTATGCAGCCTACTTAAGATTCATTTTCTCT
>NW_021875843.1:0-754 GCF_006229205.1 Suricata suricatta | reverse complement strand
ATTTTCAATCAGCTCAAAATTTACAAGGGCAGGAATCAGTTAGATTTCTACTTTTATGATTAACAGTATGTGCTGAATTTTTTAAGAGACACAAACTTGGCAGCCTGTAAGCCAGTATAATTCCACAGTGAAAGAAAGGAATGTATCAGCTAACAGAAGTGAGGGGGAAATACCCACACCTTTGTGCACACTAGTGTTTGATCATCCATGGGAGACTGATTACTTGCTGTTGGAAATTCACAGCCTGGGTCGGTGGCGGGCCTCTACAATACCTCACCATCGTTCCCTGCCCCAGGTTTTGCACCGTCAGGAGGTAAGAGTAGTGATTGTTTAATATATCTTGCCTAGGGAACATGTAAAAGATACAATCCTAGTGCTAACAGAAGCTCAGTTGCTGCCTCTGTAACTGTCTGACCTTGAGCAAAATACTGTACGTCTTCTTTCCTATTTGCAGGAAAGGGAAATGCCCACTGATAGTGCCTCTGGAGACTTTTGATACCCTTACACTTAAATTGCCAGTATGTTTGTTGCTATACGAATAAATGGAATTATCTTAGAATCCCAAAGTCCTGTGTTAGACGTGATAGCAACACCTATTAACCCAAAATTGGTCTTTATAATTTGTTTTATACCTGAATGCATATTGTTTTTTAAAAATGAAGGCTCACTGTTAGTTGGTGAAACCCAGCATTTCTGGAAGAGTGATGAAGACTACAAAGCTATCACTCAGCAGCATTAGAGAGGAATTAAAACC
>NW_021875842.1:0-754 GCF_006229205.1 Suricata suricatta | reverse complement strand
GAAGAAGAAGAAGAAGAAGAAGAAGAAGAAGAAGAAGGAGGAGGAGGAGGAGGAGGAGGAGGAGGAGGAGGAGGAGGAGGAAATCCTGCCAAACACGACCGGAGGGCCTTTTCTTGAAGACCTGACACTCGGTGAAGTAAGCCAGTCACAGAAGAACCCGAAAGCGGGGCTCCAGCCACTCAAGGGGTGGTGAGGAGTCAGATGCGGAGAAGCAGAGAAGGATGGTGCAGGGGAGAAGTTCAGGAGAGGTTCATGCGATAAGATAAGATAGGATAAGATCATTTAGAAGGCGGCGCTGAGGGCGCCCGGCCGCGGAGACACGGAGCTGCCAAGCCAGAGACGTGCTCTGTCAATACGTCCAATCTACTGGAAGGGAGATTTGTAACTCCTACAGAACTAGCCCCGTGTGCATATTTGTGTGCGTGAGAGAGAGAGAGAGAGAGAGAGGAAGAGTGTGTGTGGGTTTTAGCAAGTTCACAGCACTGGCTCTGGCTTCGCTCATTGGGGTAAAAGAAAAGACCGGAAGGTGTCTCTGCAGACCTCGTCTTTAGGGGACACGAAGGAAGGCACGGCCGCCCAACCCCCTGATCCCGGTTTGCGCGGAAGGAGGCCGGGAGCTGCCGGCGGCCAAGCAGCCGCACTCACGTGACCTCACTTCATCTTCAGGACAGACGGCGCGGCAGGAACCGTCACCCCCATTTCGCGGACAAGAGAAGCAAAGGTTAGGGAGGTGACCTGCCCGGGGGGGGGGGGG
>NW_021875841.1:0-754 GCF_006229205.1 Suricata suricatta | reverse complement strand
GACAAGAGCGCAGGGATGGGTGGAACTTCAGTGCCCCATCCAGACTCAACACTGCAAAAGAAATGACCATCTCTTATCTAGTCTGAAATATCTCACACTGTGGGGCTGCCACAGAGGAGGTATTTACAGTCTTTTAGGTCTGAGCATTAGACACAGTTCCCTGCTGTTTCTCCCTCCTCCCCTGTGATTTCCCTGAGGAACATTAGTGTGGATAGAAGGGAAATTTTTTTTGTAGAATTTCTCTTCCTAGGAGACTGGACGATAAGCCATCTGATGCCAGTTTTTCTTACTCCTTTTCTGTCACTTCTGGCTTTCAGATATCTAATCTCTCAGTACCTGATCCTAATCCAGAGTGGACATTTTATCCTGTTGAAGACTGGATATCAGTCTTAACTGGATCCTTGGATTCTTCAAAGCATTGATTGTGGTCGAGACATAGCCCCAGATAGCTTTAGAAAGTCACTTCTCCCGTTTTCAACAGAGATGTGAAGTTAGTTTTTTTGATATAAAGCCTGGAGCACTACACTTGTGGGCTTCAGGACAGTTTTGCCAAAGCAAGTTCAGAGCCAATACTTAAAATACCATTATAAAATGTTTGTTGATGGTATGAGAAATGTTTAGAT
This sequence comes from Suricata suricatta, assembly GCF_006229205.1. NCBI lineage: Eukaryota > Metazoa > Chordata > Mammalia > Carnivora > Herpestidae > Suricata > Suricata suricatta. Next base: position 131 of record NW_021875841.1, on the reverse strand, counting down.
AATTTTATGCACAACAATCCATATTTGGCAGCTTCTAGGAATTGCCTGATGAAGTTTTATAAAAGTCCATTGTGTGAGGAAGTACTCTTGTGAACTGCATTCCCCATGCAGAAATGGGGTTTGAAGAATTT
>NW_021875840.1:0-754 GCF_006229205.1 Suricata suricatta | reverse complement strand
TAGGGACGCCTCGGTGGCTCAGTCAGTTGAGCATGTGACTTCGGCTCAGGTCATGATCTCACAGCTCTCTCTCTCTGCCCCTCCCCCACTCACACTCTGTTTCTGTCTCTCAAACATGAATAAACGTTAAAAACTTTAAAAGATATATTAAAAAAAAATTTAATGCAATCTCCGCCCCCAATGCAGGGCTTGAACTCAAGACCCAGAGATCAAGAATCGCACACTCTGCCAGGCCCTCCCCCTACAGTTTGTCTTTAAAACCAGTTACATCTTCGGACCCAAGTCTGGGTTTCCGGAACTGCAGATACTGAGTCCAGGGACAATTTCTCTTTGAACAGGTATCACCAAAAGGTCTACCAACTCATGCTTCCCATCCCCGCGGCGGGTGAGAGTGTCTTCCTCCCCAGCCCAGCACTCCTGCCCCCAACCTGCACCGTAACATCAGACTTTTAAAATTTTTGCCAGCCCAAGAGGCCGTCCCTGTGCCCTCAGAGGATCTGGAGGCTTGGGTGCTTTTTTTTGTGGTTTGTAAAATGTGAGTGTTTGTAAGTCCGCGTCAGGATGCCCGCTGTCACTCTCATATCCTGTTTCTCAGAGGGCACAACCTCTAATGGTCCCGCGTTATTCTGAGAGCGGATTCATTTAAAGATATTGTGTCCGTGCAAGAGCAGGGAGGGGGGCGTTGGGGGGGATGGGGGGAAGCAGACCTTTCCTGTTGCGTATTTATACAGAAGGTGCGCTCGGCATTCCTCAG
>NW_021875839.1:0-754 GCF_006229205.1 Suricata suricatta | reverse complement strand
CAGAGCGTGAGCAGGGGAGGGGCAGAAGGAGAGGGAGACACCGAATCTGAAGCAGGCTTCGGGCTCTGAGCTGTCCGCACAGAGCCTGACGCGGGGCTCGAACCCACGAAACACAAGGTCATGACCTCAGCCAAAGTCTAACGCTTAACCGACTGAGCCACCCACGTGCCCCATAAAGCACGTTTTCTTGAAGCAGAATTGACTTAGTTTAAGAAAAATAGTCTTCAAATAAACAGGTTAAACTTCTCTAGAAAAACCCAGAAGTAAAATTCATCTTGCTGAGACAAATATGGAGAATAGACCATTTCTCTTTCTTTTTAATAAAAGGTGTTGTCCGGTTAGCTAACATATAGTGCATGCAGTGTGCTCTTGGTTTGGGGGGTAGATTCCCACGATACATCGCTCACATACAACAGCCAGTGCTCATCCCAACAAGTGCCCTCCTCACTGCCCATCACCCATTTCCCCCTCTCCCCCGCCCCCCATCAACCCTCAGTTTGTTCTCTGTATCGAAGAATCTCTTGGGGCGCCTGGGTGGCTCAGTTGGTTGCGCATCCCACGTCAGGTCAGGTCATGATCTCATAGTCCGTGAGTTCTAGCCCTGCTTCGGGCTCTGTGCTGACAGCTCAGAGCCTGGAGCCTGCTTTGGATTCTGTGTTTCCCTCTCTCTCTTTACCCCTCCCCTGCTTGTGCTCTGTTTCTCTCTCTCTCAAAAATAAATAAACATTAGAAAAAAAGGATCTTTTATGGTTTG
>NW_021875838.1:0-754 GCF_006229205.1 Suricata suricatta | reverse complement strand
ATGATTTGTTCTTATTAGTGCCATCAATCATTTTTCACATGTAACATTCCATATGGCAAACCATTAGTAGCTGTTCCAACTTTCATGGTGAAAATGTTTTGGTGACCATTTCCATAAAGGAACCTGGAAAATTAGTCAAATAGGATTTTAGTTTTTGGCATTTATTTTCCACATTCTTCATTTCCTCCATCCTTTCTCCAGCTGAGTGCTTACTTGCTTTTATGATTTTCATATAGTTTTCTGTAAATGTTTGTGTGTATTAAAAATTGAAGCATTTCTGCCTCAAATTTATGTGTCGCTCTTTCACGTACCACATGGAGCCTATGTGAACTCCGGCTTGGGAAAAAGAGAAAGGAAGAAGCCAGGATGGCTGGATTTTCCTCCTGAGGCAACTGCCCTATTTTCACTGCTTTCCAATAACTGTTATGAGGAGTGTGTCTAATTGGAGGAGCCCACAGTTTCACCCGAATTCACCTAAGGAAGGCTGAGAAAGAGTGTGTTCCCCTCCTGGAATGGAAATGAATTCATTGTCTCCCCAACACACATAAGGTGGGGAATCCTTTGGACACAGCGGAGGGTTTCAGATGCAAGGAGCCAAGAAGGAGGGTGAATCACCACTTCAGATACAGTCCTGGAACAATGTTTTTTGTCTTCATTAATTATTTGAAACAGGAAAATTATGGCAGAATTTATCCTCACTTTCCTTATTTTAAAACTTTTTTTTTTTGAGGTTTGTTTTTCTTTTCTTTTTTTT
>NW_021875837.1:0-754 GCF_006229205.1 Suricata suricatta | reverse complement strand
CCTCCTCTCCTCCCCGCCCCCCTTCCCGGTCCTCCAGGGACCCAGAGCCACGTCCCGGTGTTTCCTCGCAGGTGAGTCCCAGCTGCAGACGCGGTTCCCGGGTGGGAGACGCCTCTGGGATCAGCGCCTTGTAACCCGCTGACCCTTCTCTGCGCAGCGTCGGATCCCTCACTCAGACCACTGGTTTGTCGGGAAGTTTAAGGCCGCTCACCTCTTATGTGCGGGCCTTGGAGGTGCAACCTTGAACCGAGCTGCAAGTGTCCACATGGAGCTTCCAGTCCGCTGGTGGAAGGGATAAAGACCAGTAACTTGAAGAGGGTCTAGAGCAGCGCCGCCCAACAGGAACAAAATGGGAGCCACACACAGAACTTAAAAATTTCCGGTACCGGGGCGCCTGGGTGGCTCAGTCGGTTAAGCGTCAGGCTTCCGCTCAGGTCATGATCTCACAGTTCCTGGGTTCGAGCCCCGCGTCGGGCTCTGTGCTGACAGCTAGCTCAGAGCCTGGAGCCTGCTTCGGATTCTGTGTCTCCCTCTCTCTCTCTGACCCTCCCCTGTTCACGCTGTCTCTCTCTGTCTCTCAAAAATAAATAAAAGACATTAAAAAAATTTAAAATAAATTTCCGGTACCCACTAAAAAGGTACCCACTAAAAAGGTACAAAGACACACACAGGTGACATTAACTGCCATAATATATTTATTTATCTTACTCAGTATGTCCAACACATTGTGGCGCAGCCACAGTTCAAGGGCTGG
>NW_021875836.1:0-1568 GCF_006229205.1 Suricata suricatta | reverse complement strand
AATGAAAGGCATGAATTAATGTCATTGTGTTGCCTGTAGAGCTGCTGTTTCTGGTAGTGTTCTGTGGCCCTTTCCAGTCTTCCTTGCTTTTGGTCCTTTGTTTATTCAACATTCAAAGAGTCTCCCTTAAAATGTCTTTCAGTGCTGGTTTAGTGGTCACAGGCTCCTTTAGTTTTTGTTTGTCTGGGAAACTCTTTATCTTGCTTTCTATTCTGAGCAACAGCCTCACTGGATAAAAAATTTTTGCTGAATATTTTCTCATTCAGCACATCGAATAAATCCTGCCATTCCTTTCTGATCTGCCAAGTTTCTGTGGACAGATATGCTGTGAATTTTATCTCTCTTCCCCTGTAGGTTAAGGAGTTTTTTTTTCCCTTGCTGCTTTCATTATTCTTTCCTTGTCTGTGTATTATGTGAATTTGACTACGATGTGCCTTGGTGATGGTTAGGTTTTGTTGAATCTAATGGGAGGTCTCTGTGCTTCTTGAATTTTGATGTCTGTGTCTTTTCCCAGTTTAGGAAAAATTTCAGCTATAATTTGCTTACATAAACCCTCTGTCCCTTTTTCTCTCCATCTTCTAGGACTCCCATAATACAATTGTTATTCCTCTTTAATAAATACTTGAGTTCTCTAAGTCTCATATTGTGATCTTTTGCCTGTTTTCCCTCTCTTTTTCTGCTTCATTATTTTCCATTATTTTATCTTCTATATCACTGATTTACTGCTACGCTTTATCCTTGCCATCATGGCATCCATTCACAATTTCATCTCAGTTATAACATTTTTAATTTTGGCCTGACTAGATTTTATTTCTTTTATCTCTGTAGAAAGGGATACTCTGGTGTCTTCTGTGCTTTATTTCAATCCTAGCTAGTGTTCTTATAATTGTGTTTTTTTTAACTTCAGACACCTTATTATATCTACATGGATTAAAACCTGGCCAGCATTTCTTGTTCTTTCTTTTGGAGTGAATTTCTCCATCTTGTTCTTTGAAGTAAGAAAAAAATTAACAAAATAAAAAATAGAAATGAAAAAATTAAAAAGAAAACAAAACAAATAAAGGAAACTAGATTGTAAGTGTGCTCATTTTGCTTGTTGAGGGAAGAGGGTAGAAAAGAAAAAAAGAGAAAGGAAAAAAGCTTAAAAAATAAAATATTAAAAACATTTAAATAATAAACTAGAAGAAAATAAAATAAATAGAAATAAAATAATTTAAAATTGTTCTCTTTTTGTACCCAAGAAAGAGAAAGAAAAGAAAGAAAAAAGAAAACAATATAAGCAAAAATAGAAGCAAGGAAAACAAACAACCAAATGAACAAACAGAATGAAATCTGAATGAAGTTATATCCAGTTTCCCCTAGAACTGAAATTTTATAGCACACTATCGTACTTATACTAAGCAGGTGGAAGAGATTTGTGCTGGTCTTCTGGGGGATGTGCCTAGAGGGTGTAGATGGGCAGGACTTGGTGTAATGGCTCTGCTTAGCTCACTGGGGTCAATCCGTGTGTGCACATGTACCTGCACCCATGCTAGAGTTGAAAATGGCTTCACCCAGCTCTCTAGTCT
>NW_021875835.1:0-754 GCF_006229205.1 Suricata suricatta | reverse complement strand
GCCCCTATTTTTTATTTTTTAATCCTTTTCAAACAAGGGCCTCCCCCGCTTGGTTTTACGTGGGGCTTCACAGAGTATGTAGCCGAACCTGGTGGTATGCATGTCCGTGGAGTGGTTAAGATCTCTGACGTGAAACTATTTGCCTTTGTCACGAGTAACTCCATGTGCACACTGGTCCAGGCTTCTGACTAGGGAGCTCCCCCTTCGCCTGCCTGGCCTCCTTTCTGGGTCCTTAAGCTCTGATCCCAGTTTATTATTTTTTTAATTTGTATTTATTTTAAGAGTGTGAGAATAATCAGGGGAGGGGCAGAGAAGGGAGAGAGGGTGGGAATCCTAAACAGGCTTGATGCCCTGAGTGGAGCCCACACGGGGCTTGAACTCACAGACATGAGGTCATGACCTGAGCGGAAATCTGGAGTCAGAGGCTTAACGGAGGGAGTCCCGCAGGTGCCCCAGCTCCCAGCTTAAACTCCCCCTTCGAAGGCAGAGGTCCCGCCTCCGCCTCACGCCAGCTTCTTTCGTGGCCACGCCCAGCACTCGCTCTGGGTCCTTTCGGTTGGCATCTTCTGCCTCCGTCCCTTGCCAGAGTGCCCAGCCGAATCCTACAGTAGGTGGTGAGTGAGAATTGTCCTTGAAGTTGGAAAGCCTGTTTAAAAAAAAAACAAAAAAAAAAACCAACGTCACAGACCTTAATCCTGCGTCTGCTGTGTGCAAGGACTGCACGGCGTGGACGGTGCGGGGTCCCTGTGGAGTT
>NW_021875834.1:0-754 GCF_006229205.1 Suricata suricatta | reverse complement strand
TCTTAGTAAGAACAATGAGGCTGTGACACTGGAGCCATAAGCTGCTTCCCCCCTTCCAACTCAGGCTCAGCTCCTCTGGAAGGAAACTGCATTCCGGCAGGTGTGGCCGAGAAGCTGGGGCTCCCTGTCCCCCCGGCCTTCCAGCCAGAGAACAGGATCTTGAGAGGAATCAGCTGGCGGTCAGTAGGCTAACCGCCGGGTGTCTTAGGGACACACAGAGTGGTTAGGGAAAGACACACGGAGCAGGGAGAGGACTACTGTCACCCTCGAGACTGTGCCGGCCCAGGCTGCACCCTCTGAGGAGTGACAAGAGGTTTTCACCCCACAGGGGAAGCAGACTTCACCAGGAACGTCCGGCCAAACACGCAAACCCCTGCACACGGTCGCGGTGAAGCGCAGACCAGGTATCCTCGCCTTGTCTCTGCTCACAGGGGCGAAGCTCTCAGCCTTTTGTCATCAAGGTCGGAACCAGCGGTGGGAGTTTCCACAGATGCCCTTCCCTGAGCTCTGGGCACTTCCTTCCGTTTCTAGTTTGTTAAGGGGTTTTAGTAGTAAAGGGTGTTCAGATTTGTCCAGTAATATTCCTGAATCTGCTGTGATGGGATACTGTGTCCATGGTGTTCTTTATTTCTCTAGGTGTGATTTCCTTCAGTTCTTTCAACGTACTTAGAATTGGTGCTTCGGAAGCCCTGTCTTCAAATCCAATACCCAGGTGTCTGCCAGGCAATTCCTGTGGCCTGATTTTTCCAGAATA
>NW_021875833.1:0-754 GCF_006229205.1 Suricata suricatta | reverse complement strand
CCTATCATTATTAATTCTGCCACTAACTTCTTTATATACTTGATTTATATGCTTGCTTTATCACACAACTGTCATATTTATTCCTATATCAGTTTAGTCTATCTACTTTTGTGTGTATCTCAAAAATATTGCAGATTTTATTTCACTTGGCCCTTAAAACTTCAAAGTGCTTATCATTAATGAATTTCAATATATTTCCTGTTTCTTATTTTTATATATTACATACATCCAAAGAAATGCACAAATATTAAGGGTACATGCACTGAGTTATGACAAATACATGTACCTGTATTACTAAAACATCTGTCAAGGTAGAGAACATTATCATTAATCCAAAACACACCCTCACACTCTTTTGTAATGCATTCCTCCTCTGCCCCTAAAACAGCCACTTTTCTCCTTTTTTTTCCCCTTTTCTCTTTTCTTTCACACTGTAAATTAGTTTTGAATGTTCTACAATTTCATACAAATGTAATCAAATAGTTTGACTTCATTTTGTAAAGACTTCTTTTACTTAGCATTGTGATTTTGAGATCATCATGTTGTTTCGTGTAATATTAATTGTTTTCCTTTTGGGGGGTGAATGGCACTCCACTGTATGAACATACAACTCGAAACTAGATGCTTAGGCTATGCTACAAGTTGTTGACACTGTGTTCATGTTTCTTTTCAATCTTTTTCTGTGTTCTTCACAAAGAAAGTTTTGATTAACCTTCATTTTCATGAACTCTCTCTTCTGGCCTCTGCTGCAATT
>NW_021875832.1:0-754 GCF_006229205.1 Suricata suricatta | reverse complement strand
TTACAAAGAAACAAATATCTGACAAACACAAAACATATTCATACTTCTCCTGGTTATCATGTTCAGGCTCTCTGCAATCAATGACAGTTCACTGACTGGGGCACCTGGGCGGCTCAATGAGTTAAGTTTCTGACCGGCTCAGGTCATGATCTCAGGTTTGTGGGTTCGAGCCCTACATCGGGCTCTGTGCTGACAGCTCAGAGTCTGGAGCCTGCTTCGGATTCTGTGTCTCCCTCTCTCTCTCTTCCTCTCCTGCTCACACTCTGTCTCTCTCTCTCTCAAAAACAAAATTTTTTAACTTTTTTTAATGGGGTTTTTTTTTTTTTGAGACGGAGACAGTGCAAGTAGGGGAGGGTCAGAGAGAGAGGGAGATACAGAACCTGAAGCAGGCTCCAGGCTCTGAGCTAGATGCGGGGCTCGAACCCATGAGCCGTGAGATCATAACCTGAGGCCAAGCCGGACACTTAACCGACTGAGCCACCCAGGCACCCCACATGGGAGTTAAAGCAATATGAACTACTCTTAGGTGATCTCTTCCTTTTGCAGCAGAAAACAAAGACATTCTTGGTTGGCCTAATGTGTCTGGAAATCACATTAGAATGAAAGCAAGTTAAGATCATTTTGGTACTTTGGTTTCAGCCAAAGTTCCAAATTTCAGTGAGAGAGACTGAAGTTCCAATTCATATAGGATGAAATACTTTTTATATAATGGGACTTTTATTTCGGTTTTAATCCTCATTCTGTAAATCTTCAC
>NW_021875831.1:0-754 GCF_006229205.1 Suricata suricatta | reverse complement strand
TCAGATCAATGGAACAGAATGGAGAACCCAGAAATGGACCCGCAGATGTTGTCCAATGAATCCTGGACAAAGCAGGAAAGAATATTAAGAATATTCAATGAAATAAAGACAGTCTCTTCAGCAAGTGCTGCTGGGGAAACTAGACAGCAACATGCAGAAAAATGAACCTGGGCCATGGTCTTACACCCTACAAGAAGATAATCTCAAAGTGGGTGTAAGATCTAAATGTAAGGCAGGAAGCCATCAAAATCCTCGAGAAGGAAGCAGGAAAGAACTTCTTTGACCTTGGCCACAGCACCTTCTTAATCAACATGTCTCCAAAGGCAAGGGAAACAAAAGCAAAAATGAACTACTAGGAACTCATCAAAATAAAAAGCTTCTGCATAGCCAAGGAAATCATCAGCAAAACTGAAAGGCTACCGACACAATGGGAGAAGATATTTGCAAATGACAGATCAGATAAAGGGTTAGTATCCAAAAATCTATAAAGAATTTTTCAAACTCAACAACCGAAAAAACAGATAATCCAGTGGAAAAATGGGCTAAAGACATGAATAGACACTTCTCGATAGAAGACATCCAGATGGCCAACCGACACATGAAAAACTACTCAACATCACTCATCATCAGGGAAATACAAATCAAAACCACAATGAAATACCACCTCACACATGTCACAATGGCTAACATTAACAACTCAGGCGACAACAGATGGTGGCGAGGATGTGGAGAAAGAGGATCTCTTTTGCTCGGC
>NW_021875830.1:0-754 GCF_006229205.1 Suricata suricatta | reverse complement strand
ATAAAATAGAAAATTATTAGGGTGACTAAAAACAAGTTTTTGAGGATTTAAAAAAAATGTTTTATTTATTTTTGGTACAGAGAGAGACAGAGCATGAGAGGGGAGAGGCAGAGAGAGAAGGAGACACAGAACCCAAAGCAGGCTCCAGGCTCTGAGCTAGCTGTCAGCACAGAGCCTGACGCAGGGCTCAAACCCACAAACGTGAGATCTGACCTCAGCCGAAGTCAGAGCCTTAACCGACTGAGCCACCCAGGCGCCCCTAAAAACCAGTTTTAATGAGCGCAGTGCCTGGATCAGATACTTAACCATCTTAACCAACTAAGTCACCTGGCACCTTGAAAGCCTTTTTTAAAATAATTATTTATTTTGAGAAAGAAAGATTGCTCACGAAGGAAAGAGAAAAAATAGAGAGAGAGAGAGAATCCCAAGAGCCCTCCTAAGGTTACCATGAAGCCTGACATTGGGCTCTATCTTATGAGCCTCGAGATCATGATCTGTACTGAAACTGAGTGAAGACACAAGGAACTGAGCCACTCAGGCGCCCCTCATGGAAACGGGTGCCTTGTTTCAATCATCATTTGTGCTCTCTGGTACTTCAGGATTTTAAGGTGCTCAAACATGGTAATTAAGTGATTCGTCACTTTCTGAAAACACAAAGAAGTACAAACAAGAGTATGTATGTCTGTGTCATAACTACAAAGAAAATAAAAACCCGTGGGATGAAGGTCTGACTGACTCAGCACCTCTACTCCCG
>NW_021875829.1:0-754 GCF_006229205.1 Suricata suricatta | reverse complement strand
AGGGGAGGGTCAGAGAGAGAGGGAGACACAGAATCTGAAGCAGGCTCCAGGCTCTGAGCTAGCTGTCAGCACAGAGCCTGACGCGGGGCTTGAACCCACAAACTGTGAGATCATGACCTGAGCTGAGGCCGGATGCTTAACCGACTGAGCCACCCAGGCGCCCCAAGGATTCCCTAAAATAAAAGAATGCACAAACTTTTTACCATCTTTTTAAATTAAATTAAATTAAATTAAATTTTATTTTACCTTATTTTGTTTTTTACTTCCTTCTGGTTCCTGGTGGTACTTTGGCGCACTGGCTTCACGTCTGAAAGGTGGAACTGGTGGAAAGGAAAGAGCGGCATCCGTTACTGCCAGTGTGATCGTCATCAAGTGCAGAGATTTTGCTACTCAAACAGGGTTCTTGCCACAGAAACGAGATGCCAAAAGAATAACTGTCTAAATAACTCTATGCGGAGACTGACACTGGAGCCAGACAGTATCTGCTATAAGAGTGCGTGGTTTGTGCAAGAATTTCCCAAGATACAGCACGTGATTATTAATGACGTCTTTGTCAGAAACAACCTCAAGCAGCCGAGAAAACTGGGAGCTGGGAGGGTGTGCCGAGCCAGGACTATAATTCAGGCCTCCTTTGGGCAAAATCAGAAGGGGGAGGGTAAGAGAGTATAAAGCAGGGCCACCATGCTCACGTCTCACAGATCAAGACTTTTCTTTTGTGTGGGTCTCTGCGTTCCTCTCTTCCTCGTGCCCTAGT
>NW_021875828.1:0-754 GCF_006229205.1 Suricata suricatta | reverse complement strand
GTTTGGTTTTTTTTTTTTTACTTAAAAACAAAAAATTTTTAATGTCTATTTTTGAGAGCGAGAGCAAGATCGAGAGAGAGCGAGAGAGAGAGTCTGTGTGTGAGGGAGGGAGGGTCAGAGACCAAGAGAGACACAGAATCTGAAGCAGGATCCAGGCTCTGAGCTGTCAGCACAGAGCCTGACTCGGGGCTCGAACTCACAAACCGTGAGATCATGCCCTGAGCTGAAGTTGGACGCTTAATCAACTGAGCCACCCAGGCGCCCCCTACATAGTCTTCTCTACATGAAAATATATTACTTTTATTAGCAGGAGGGAGGGAGAGAGGGAGGAGAGAGGAAAGCCCCGTTGTTTTATACATAGTGGTCCATCCTGACGCGTACGGTCCCTCCTGGCAAAAGGCCCCTCGTCGGACCGGGGCGCTGTCCGCACAGAGGTGCCAACATTTGGCACTGGGGAGCACTCGGGCAGACTTCCGCAACCCCAGCTCCACCACTTACTAGCTGTGTGACCGTGGGCGGATCACCTCACCTCTCTGTGCCTCCCCTGCTTTCTCTGTCAAATGGGACAAGTAATGGGCTGTCCTCCTGGGGCTGCTGGGGGGCGGGCGCCTTCTTACGGGAAAGCACTTGGAGTCCCCGGCTTGCAGCAGGTGCCCTGCATGTGCTAGTTTTTATTACTAAACCTGAGAAGGGCCCACGTGCTGGGTGGAGAGGTCCCCCTGTGGTCCCCAAGCCCTTCCTGGCAGGTGGCACT
>NW_021875827.1:0-755 GCF_006229205.1 Suricata suricatta | reverse complement strand
TTGTGAAGTTTGGTGAGTTCCTTGTACATTTTCGATATTAGCCCTTTATCTGATATGTCATTTGCAACTATCTTTTCCCATTCTGTCAGTTGCCTATTAGTTTTCTTGATTGTTTCCTTTGCCTTGCAGAAGCTTTTTATCTTGATGAAGTCCCAAGGGTTCAGTTTTGCTTTAATTTCCCTTGCCTTGGAGGATGTGTTCTTGAGTCCAACAGAGCAAAGCCTAAAGAGGGAACGTCTCCAGTGACAGGTCTGCCTTCCATGTTCCCAGGTCCTTTTCCAGGATCTGCCTCTTCTCTGGATGATTCTTACACATCACATTCATCCCTTTCCTTTCATGAGCTTGCAACTCTAGTCTCAGACTCTAGACAAACACGGCAGAATACACCACCCTAACATCCGTACCAGATTTATGCACACAGCGCTTTGTGCCTGCCATTTTTCTGCCTTGGATGCCTTCTATTTTTTTTTATGTTTTTTATTTATTTTTGAGGGACAGAGAGAGAAAGCGTGAGCAGGGGAGGGTCAGAGAGAGAGAGAGATGCAGAATCTGAAGAGAGACTCTGAGCTAGCTGTCAGGACAAAGCCCAATGTGGAGCTTGAACCCACAAACCATGAGATCATGACTTGAGTCATAGTCGGACACTTAACTGACCGAGCCACCCAGGTGACCCCCCCCCTTGGATGTCTTCTAAAGGAAATGTGTCATGTTTGATAAAAGTCCCTTGTCCTGCTGAGGATGCTGATAAGTTTGGA
>NW_021875826.1:0-755 GCF_006229205.1 Suricata suricatta | reverse complement strand
CTGGCAGGCATCTCTGCTCTGTCTGGTTCTCAAGCTTTATTTATGGTGAAAGGTACAAGGACCGAAAGAGCAGTAAATGATTTCTCATAATTTTTACAATTTTCCAGGACATGCGTTCTGCAGAAGTTACAATTCTAGTAGTAATGATTGTCATAAAAAACTTAGCTACAGGCACTCATGTTGTCATAGGTATTTTTTATAAAACCTCAGGTCTAGCCATAAGGAAGGAACTTTTAACCAAAAGGCAAACAACATGGTTTAGTAAAGGGCAATTTTTTATGAGTAAGGGTCATTAGGCTGTTTATAACTCTAAGAGAAAGTTCCCAGAAAAACAGTATTCTCAGGAGACATGATGCCTACTCTCACAGTCCCAAAGATGATTGATACATTTTATTGCGGTACTGACTTTTACAAAGGCATTCAGGCCAAGAAGGTAGTCAGTTTTCAGTTAATTGTTTAGGGGAAAATTATATGTTGCATTAGGGTGTATCTAGTTTACTCATATTTTCCCTGACCAGGTGCAATCATGCCTCAGGGACAGGGCAGGGGGACAGGTCACCCCTGACATGAATCAGCAAAGCACTCTGAGGTGTGGTGCCCAAGCAGAAATGAAAGTTTCAAGGCAGATTTTGGGAGCTGTCTGGGGGCAAGAGACTGTCAAACTTGCTGTACCCTCACCAGGAATTTTCACTCTACCAGTGAGTTTAAATAGCTCCCAACGTGCTATTATATTTTATCATTTGCATGCTAATTTT
>NW_021875825.1:0-1568 GCF_006229205.1 Suricata suricatta | reverse complement strand
TTTTTTTTTTAGGGAGAAAGAATGAATGAGCAGGGGAGATGGGTGGAGAGAGAAAGAGAGAGAATCTTAAGCAGTCTCCATGCTCAGTACAGGGTTTGACACAGGGCTCAATCCCACCACCTTGGGATCATGACCTGAGCCAAAATTAAGAATCAGATGCTCAACAGACTGAGGCATGCAGGTGCCCCTAAAGATTATTTTTATAAAAAGTTTTCCTATCTCTTAGAAATACCTACTGAGATATCTACAGTCATCATGCTCTGATGATTGGCATTTACTTCAGCGTAGTCTTGCCAGAGGAGCTATAGCAGCAGAAGATTGACCAGCGATTGACCATTGTAGACACTGAGTGATGACTACATAGCATTTCATCCCACAGTATTTTCAAATCTCAGGTATATTTGAACTTTTCATAATGAATAGAGACAGCAGGAAGAAAATAACCTTGACATATAGATATGGAGACTGTATTTCCTTATAACAGACTTATTAATCTGAAATCAAGGAATAAAAATAAGTTTATAAGTTGTCTAAACCTTTATAATGTAAAACGTTTTAACATAAAAAAAGAGTTAACATACCATTCCTGATGTCACATTGAGTCTGCCTAACAATACAGGGAATCAGGGGGTGTTGTCCTACTGATATTCTCAAAAGAAGCAAAAGATAAGTTAATCTCTCCTTTCAATATTAGAATCTAGTTTCAAATTCTGCTTCTTCAGGATTTCTAAATGGGCCATATTCCTAACATCCCCATCGGTATTTTTCCATTCTACTCCAAGTCAACAGTATTTTCACTGTTTGCAAGTGTGTACGCATGACTTGACCTGTCAGAATACAAACACTAGTACATGTTTACAAGAAATGCTCATTAACAAATGCCACTTGTCTGCTGACATCTGAATATTCTTTTGATACATTTAAGTGATGCTTTCATCAGAAATATTTAAAATTTGGGGGAATAAAGGAAAATAAACTGATTTTAAATCATACACAAGAATAATTTGGGTGGGTGGAAAAAAAGTGAGAAAATATTATTCACAAAGAATTTGAAAAAATGATGAATATAAGAATGACAGGGAAGGGAATCATTTAGAATAAGTCAAGGTTGTGAGGGTTAGAGGATGCCAGGTTCAGGTTCAATGGTTCAGGTTCATAGCCATGCCTTAGCCAAGGTATGGAGTGGTCAAATTAGCCAAAGAACTTAGCTTCCCAGCTTCTGCCACTCTCCAGAGAAGCAAAGAGTAGAGAGACATAAAGAGTAAAACTACTTTCTTCTTTTTTTTAGGTTATCAGAAGCATTACTTTATTTTCTTAAGAACCAGTAGGAAGAAATACATATTAAAGAAGAATTTATGTGTGATATCTTGCCATCTGGAGAATTCTTACAGAGAATTCTGTAATCTTTTTTTTTTCTCAAATCTTATCTATGTTCTTATAAAAACTATTGATCTTTCAAGCCTGAGAAAGGCAATATAAATGAGGTTTGTTGTGCACTAAACTCACTAAGAATTCATTTCTAAGGTTGATGGCTTTGGAGAAACAAAATGTACCTCGCTTTAAATAAT
>NW_021875824.1:0-755 GCF_006229205.1 Suricata suricatta | reverse complement strand
ATTTCCTGCACTGTGCCAGTGTGGAAAAGAACATGGATTTTGGAATCAGATGGATCTGGGTTTTCATTCTAGCTTCACCACTAATCAGCTGGGGGACCTTGGATAATTATTTTAATTCCCTGAACCACAATGTCTTCAAAACTAACAGAAGGGATTACGATACCTACTTTGCAATCTTTGTGTTAAATAAGATATGAGAGGGGTTCCTGGGTGGCTCAGTCAGTTGAGCATCCGGCTTTGGCTCGGGTCATGATCTCACGGTTCGTGAGTTCCAGCCCTGCATCGGGCTCTGTGCTAACAGCATAGATCCTGGAGTCTGCTTCAGATTTTCTGTTTCCCTTTCTTTGCATCTCCCCTGCTCATGCTCTGTCTCTCTCTCTCAAAAATAAATTAACATTAAAAATTTAAAAAAGACAAATAAATAAGATATGGAATATATGACATTACGAGCACGAGAAAGGTACACAACGGGTGGCCATTTTCTTCCTCGCACCCTCCCACCCTCCCCAGCCACTGAGAGTTCCACTAGTGGCAGCCTTCCTGGGCCTTACCTACTGGTACTGTAGCATGGCATTTCCAACAAAGATTACTACACTGTGGTTTCATTGTGTCCTTGGATCCCTGTCTCTGGGAGGGAGACTAACCCAAACTCTCCACACCTTTCACAAAGCTTGTGGATCATCAAAATGTGTGCCGATGGGTTGACCTCTCACTCCTGCCAAATAAGTATGTCATTTAAAAATATCAGCAAAAAC
>NW_021875823.1:0-755 GCF_006229205.1 Suricata suricatta | reverse complement strand
TTGAAGCTTGAAAAGATGTGAGTTCTTTGTGTGCAACCTTTCATTTATGCATGTGAGAGGGTTATCATTTTTTTAAATATTTTTACATTGTAGTACTTGTTTTGCTTGTTAGTGGTGTTTGCTTATTTAATACATTCTGTCAAGGACCAAAAACAAAAACAAAAACAAAAACAACAGAAAAAAAAAGCCCATCCATCATCAAAGAGAACACATGTTAGAAGAGCAATAGGCCAAGGGCTGGGCTTTGGTGATACCCAATGAGAGAACTGAACAGTAACCAAATCAAGAGTCAAAAAGGAAGCAGCTGGATAGGAAGGACAAAGAAAGACCAGCATCATGGAAGCCAAGGAAAGAAACCATTTTTTAAAAAGCCTGAGTCTTCCATTGTGCAAATGTCCAGAAACTTCAAGGAGAGTAAGAGATTTGAAAGTGTTACTCTAAATCTGCGGGTGACCAGAAGTCAGCAGAATTACACAATGTTTTTTTTGTCAAAATATATTAAAAGTCAGAAGGAAAAGGGTTTGAGATGCTGCAGCAGGTGAATGATGTCATCTCGGGTTTTCAAATTTGCTTAAGCCTATTTAAATCAGTTGGCAACAGACAGAACTCACAAGGAAACCTCTGGCTTTCCCCCTCTACTAACCACTTGGAAATCTGCTATCACAATGACATATTTCTTGTACTAATTGTTTGGTAAATGGTTTTCCCCTAACACAGGGCAAATTAAAGTGGTGAGAAAGTACACATATTTAGTA
>NW_021875822.1:0-755 GCF_006229205.1 Suricata suricatta | reverse complement strand
AAAGCTGACATACTGAAAGTTCCCAGTGTCATAGCAATGAAATATCGAGAATATTTCATAAATCTACTGTAAGGAAAGTCACCAAATTAAATTTTATGATAATTCTATCAAAGAATTTCCTAGTTTATTTTCTTTTCCTTTTATTAAATTTTTTTAATGTTTTACTTATTTTTTGAGAGAGGAAGAGAGAGAGCAGGGGAGGGACAGAGAGAGAGGGAGAGACAGAATCTGAAGACAGGCTCTAAGCTCTGAGCTAGCTATAAGCACAGAGTTCAATGCAGGGCTTGAGCCCCAAACCTTGAGATCATGACCTGAGCTAAAGTCGGATGCTCAACCAACTGAGCCACACAGGCACCTCTTTATTTTCTTTTTAAAGAGTCTCCTTCATGGGGCCCCTCGGTGTCCTAGTTGGTTAAGCGTCCAACTCTTGATTTCTGCTCAGGTTGTGAACCCAGGGTGGTGGGATGGAGCCCCATGTTAAGCTCTGTGCTGAGCATGGAGCCTACTTAAGATTCTCTCTCTCTTTTCTCTCTCTCTTTCTCCTTCTGCCCCTCTCCCTTAGCTCATGCTCTCTTTCTCTGTATATAATAAAAACAAACCAAAACAAAAAAGAATCTCCTTCAAGGTTTTTTAGTGACTAACAGAGGAAAAACTTTTAAAAGCTCCATTTCTAGAAAATTAGAATGGTAGTAATTTCCCTCTCCAATTACTCATTTGGGCCAAGAAATTGAGACATTTCTTCATGAGAAAAAACA
>NW_021875821.1:0-755 GCF_006229205.1 Suricata suricatta | reverse complement strand
GGACAGTGCCACCACTCCACAAAGGATGGTGCAAATTAAAACGTGCTCTGAGTTTTCACTTTTGTCACTTCAAAATCAGGAAACAACAAAACTTCCTGTCTCTATGTTTCAGTTGTGATGTTGATGTTTTAACTCTGCAAAACATGATCCTAAATGTGGGTCTTAGGGCGCATGTACTAAGGAATTGATCTGGGAAAAGTGGAAAGGAGATTATTGCTTTTACAGAGAGGAAAAAGTCCAGGATGTTCTTAATGACCTGGGCACTGAGAGCCAGGAGAGGTGGGATCTGAGGTGCAAGCCTCAGGTCTGAGGGAAAGGAACTCTGAGGCAGAGAGCAGCCTGGAATAGAGACTCTGCCTGCTGGCCCTCAGGACATGAGCTCCTTCCTTCTGTTCAGGAGTCAGGCCTCGGGTGAGGCATCAGAGCTGGATTAGCCACAATGGCTCCAACAACATTCAGTGTGTGTGTCTGCTAGAACATTCCATTCAGTTACTTCAAATCTTTAATAGTTTTGTCAAAACAACTCTCTTCTGGTGATTTTTGAATGAGTAGTTCTAGATTTGTGCAAAAACATACACACACAAACAATTCATTTGGAAATTAAAGTCTGAAGTCAATAGACAAGCACCATCTTGCCTCAGTTAGACTCCCTCCCTGCTCAGACTCACCCATACGGTGCCTCCTTGAAGGTAGAGAAGTAAGTAGAAAGCTCTGGTTCAACCACTCAAATCTCAAAAGTTGTCACCATTAGCAAA
>NW_021875820.1:0-755 GCF_006229205.1 Suricata suricatta | reverse complement strand
TTTTTTTTTTTTGATCCATGGCTCCAAGCCATTAACACAATCCCTTCTATCTGCTCAGTGGCCTGGCTGCCATGAACTTTCGAGTTGTGCGTATTATTTTGCTAATTAGCCCTTTAATTAGTTTTATCTGCATGGGTGATTATTCTCTTAGGATGGTGGTGATGGTGGCACCTGTTCTTTGACCACTGCTTCTGTTGACAACAAAATCTGCTGGGTAGATGTTTCTAGTCAGGCATTCTAGAAGTCTCCTAATTCTATGCCTTGGCTTCTTTTAAGAGTTTCTCCTAATTCTATGTCATGGTCTAAAAAGCTTTCTACTGGGGTGCTGGGTGGCTCAGCAGGTTAAGTGTCCGACTTGTGATTTCAATTCAGGTCATGATCCCAGTTCGTGGGTTCGAGCCCTGCATCAGTTTCTGCACTGACAGTGCAGAGCCTGCTTGGGATACTCTGTCTCCCTCTCTCTCTTTCTCTGCCCTTTCTCGCTCTCTCTCAAAAATAAATAAACTTTAAAACAAAAAAAATAAGAAATAGAAAGCTTTCTATCATATCTGAAATGGCTAATTTGAAAATCTATTTTCTACAAATGTGCCTTACAGAGTTCAACTGGCTGACTACATTTGAATAACTCACTCGAATGGCCTTCATAAGAAAGTTCACTGGGGCCCATTGTTTGGGATATTATTGACTTAACATTCATTAAGAGACTCATAAAAACTTACTTCCTGCATGTTCAGGGCATAGTGTTTAAGCTGTAA
>NW_021875819.1:0-755 GCF_006229205.1 Suricata suricatta | reverse complement strand
AGTTGACCATCTGGATGAACAAATACTTCTTGAAGGCTTTTATTCGGTATTTTGAACTATGATAATAGAGTGAATTTTCTTTTTTTAACATTTATTTTTGAGAGAAAGTCAGAGCTAGAGCCAGAGCCAGAGCACAAGTGGGGGAGGTGCAGATATAGAGGGAGACACAGAATCTGATGCAGGCTGCAGGCTCTAAATTGTCAGCACAGAGCCAGATGTGGGTCTCTAACTCACAAACCACGAGATCATGACCTGACCTGAAGACAGATGCTTCATCAACTGAGCCACCTAGGCACCTCTAGAATGGATTTGAAACGTGTAACTTAATCTATGTGTGAACTTAATACATTTTAATTGATAAACCATAATGGTTTTTAATATGTTAATATGGATGTGTAGAGAATGAAGTGTTATCCTGCTACCAATGATAACTTATCTCATTTTATTATAGGAGGTAGGAAAGGGATGGGAAGAAAATGTGAAGAACTCTTTCCATTGTAGGGAAGGACTCCAAGGTGGCTACCTTTCCTAATTCTAAAGTCATAGGCAGCTCTTTGTGGCATCATCTGATGAATAAATGTCATGGAGATAAGGAGTTGGCAAATGTGGTAGGTTTCTAGGACACCTGGGTGGATCAATCAGTTAAGCATTGACATCAGCTCACGTTGGGCTCTCACAGCTCATGGGGTCAAGCCCTGTGTCAGAATCTGTGCTGAGAGCTCAGAGCCTGAAGCCTATTTCAGGTTCTGTGTCTC
>NW_021875818.1:0-755 GCF_006229205.1 Suricata suricatta | reverse complement strand
TTTCCCACATTTTTCTGGTGTTTGTACTTGTTTTTTTGTTCTGGAGGATAGAGTGTTACCTGGAGCCTATATACCTAGCGAATTTGAGCCCTTGTGGGTCTTTGAGCTTATGTAATTTAGGAGTAATTTCAACCCTTAACAATTGCCTTGGAGGAGTTGATTAGGCTTTGAACTGTATCTAAGAAAGATACATTGCTGCGTGTGTTAATGTGATGCATTTAATTAACATGCTCAGAAATGGAACTCCTGTGTCTCCCCTTCCTCTCTCCCCCTTCCCCCATCCCTCTGTCCCTTTCCATCTCTGTGAAGGTTGTCAAGCTGCTGCCCATATTACCAACCCCAAACGCTGCACGTTGTACCTCTGAAAAATCTTGAGGCCTGTCACTTCCTCCGTCTGGGCCTCGCTGTAGGTGTGGGTGTTGGCATGTGTCTGAACTTGTCCCTTAGCTCCCCAAGGCCTTTTGCTCAAGAAAGATTTGGATAAATAAGTGCCCTGAGGGACATAAAGTGGGAGAGGGAAAGGAGCGTGCACAGGGTAGTGTGCCTTTTAAGTAGGGTCACTGAAAAGGATCTCATTTGGGAGAGGGGACGAGCCCCTGGAAATGTGGGAGAGAGCTGGAAGGGAGCGGGAGGACACATCTGAGGAACACCAAGATGTCAATGGGTGCCGTGGTCAGAGCCACAGTCAGAGGGGGGCAGGGCCCCATGGGGCAGGGTAAGGCCCTGACTTTTCACACGCTTCTGAAGACTGAACA
>NW_021875817.1:0-755 GCF_006229205.1 Suricata suricatta | reverse complement strand
CCTCTGTTTCTCAAATAAATGTTAAAGAAAAAATTTTAGAAAAAAAAGATAATTATCCATTGTGTTGTGTGAAGCCACCGTTTTCAATTTGTATAGTATTCTTTGTATGCATATACCACAATTCATTTTCGTCATGTTTTTTTTTTCCTGTTAAGACTTTAGGTTGTTTGCAGCTATTATTAATCACAGGACTTGTTTTCGCTGCTTTATTTTGCTGTTTGTTACCTTAATTTTATGACAAAGGCATCTTGCAATATAGTTCTTTACAATTATACAGTGTCTTCACAATCATCATCTAATTTAGCGTTCATTTGAGATCTGTGACATTGGCAATGCAGCATTCCATAATCTAACTTGCCCAGACTAACATTTCATAAAAACTGAGCATACTCAATACCTCGACGGAGTTAAAGTACCAGAGAAGAAAGAGGGGCACCTGGGTGGCTCAATTGGTTAAGCCTCTGACTTTGGCTTAGGTCATGATCTTGCAGTTCGTGGGTTCAAGCCACACGTCGGACCCACCCTAGTCATTCCTCAGCGCTGCACCCACACAGTCTTCTCCTTCTGATGAGTACTCACAGAGCTCCTCCTCTGCCACAGGACCAGCTGCCAGCGTGAAGCAGCCATCTCAGGGAGATTATAAGCTGCCTACAGGCAAAGATAGTGTCACCACCACCTCCCCCTCCTCTCCCTCCTAATTCCAGCCCTAGGCACACTCTAAGCAGAAGCGAGGCACAGGAGGGGCATTCAGGAAA
>NW_021875816.1:0-755 GCF_006229205.1 Suricata suricatta | reverse complement strand
GTGTGTGGTTCTGTTACTTAGAACAAATGACCCCCAGTTGGTGGTTTCCTTTCTCAGAGACCCTGTTCCTTCCCTCCGTCTCCACTCCCGGTTCTGTGACAGGTGCCCCAGAACTCCCAAGGCGCAGCCAGATATCCCTGAGGATAGGACCCCGCAGGGCGCGTGTGGGGCTGCTTGCTGGACTTCTGCGTCTTGTAGCCTGTGCGGCAGCTGGTCCTGCCTTCCCTGTGCCCCCTCCCCGCACCCACGTCACCCCGCTTTGTGCCCATATCTGTTACCTGGCGAAGGAAGACTGAGCCCGGGCAGTCATTGGTGCCAAGTGGTGGAGCGTTAAGCCCACATTTTAGTTACATCTTAAGCCATAGGTATTTCCCTTGGCTGATTTTAAAGCGCAGAAAAGCCATTTCACTATTTAAACATAGAAGAGTAACATATTTTAATAATCATACTCCGGGGCACAGTTTCTCCTGCTGCGTGAAAAAATAATGGCCAAAACAGCCTGCAGCCAATTGCAAAATTATGTAAAAGTAATGAAAAGAAATCCAAACCCACACGCCTTCCATCACACTGGACCACCTTTGCTGCTGCCGTGTTTCGTCCCCTGTTTCCTACGCTCTCCAGCCCTGGACAGCGATCGTGGACATGTTCACGTCCTTTCTTCAAGAAGGGCTTTGCTTATTCCAGAGGCGTCTTAAGAGGCTGAGCTAGAGAAGGACCCGTCCATTTCCATCTTTAACTCAGGGACCAGCCGTGGC